>NW_024498573.1:3940575-4165575 GCF_017590055.1 Onychostruthus taczanowskii
CCCGCCCCGATCCCCGACACCCCATCCCCGATCCCCGATCCCCTCCCCGGGCCCCGGCAGCGCCGCTGGGCTTCCCTCCCCTCCGTGCAGCCCCGTGGGGGGACGGCCCCCACGTAATTTCACAGCTCCGCTCGCCCCATGCCCCCGGGGAGTTGCCATGGGGGGCTCCTGTTCTGGGTAGTGATGGGGGGCGCTGAGCTTTGGGGGGCGCATCCTCCCATCCTCCCTCTGGGGAGCTCTCTCGGCCGGCCTCTCGCTGCTGCCCGGCATCCCCCGCCCTCAGGGGTCCCCCCTTTCCCCGAGCAATTGCTCGGCTCAGCACTCGCTGCTTCCCACCCGCAGGACTGAACCCGACCCGCGGGGGTGCCCCGACACCCCATCCTAGCCAGGGATAACCCCCAGGGAGGCAGGAGGAGGAAAGTTCCTCTATGAAACCTTTCCATCTGGGTCACCTGCTGCTGCTTCTTCCTTGTAGCAGGGGTGAAAGCGGGGCACTGTCACCATCGTGTTGTGGACGGGTCCTCTGCTGGTCCCAGCGGCATCCAGGCTCTCTCCTGAACAGGACTGTTCTATTCAGTCAGAGTATTTTATCCCAATTCCCTGTTCTCTGAGCCTTTTCTCCTCGTTTCCTCAGGAGCTAGCCAGGCAGGAAGAATAAAGCACCCCAAGCAGGTGAACAGTGTCATCACCTGCCAAGGCAGACACTGGATTTATCTGTGGATGGCGAGTCTTTGGATTGACACAGGAGCCTGTAAGGAAAATACTTATGGAAAGCATTTTCATTGGGGAAAACAGGAGTGAACTCTTTCCAAAGCCTCAGAAAAGTGCAGGCACGAGCTCAACACCTGAGTGCTCTGCTTTCAGTCCCACCTTGAGAGGAGAGGCTGCTTTTCCCTCTGCCCCCATTGTCTCGGGTCAGGTCAGTTGTTCCTCTGCTTTCTCCCAAGAAGGGCAGGAAGGAGCGTGGTCCCTTTGGGGGGGCCTCATCCAGCTGCAAAGGTCAGGGATGGGGGACCAGAAGGCTTTTCTCTCAGAAATCCCCACTTCCAGCTACTCCTTCCCTCCCTTGGGGTCTGGGCAGAGGGAAGCAAGGCCTGACTGTCCCCCCGGTGCTGGGAGCCCCATGGCAGGAGAGGAGGGACTGGAGGCAGCAGGAGGGAGTTATCCTGGATAAACTCCAGGTCAGAGGTGAGAGGAGCCTTGGGCTCACTTGGAAACGGTGTCAAGGCAGGGGAGAGGCCTTCCTCTAAGCAAGAGAGACTCCTGTGCTCTGGGTCCTCTGTCTCCTCCCTCACACAAGTTATGTTTATCCTCCAGAGTGAGGTCTCCTTCCAAGGCCCCCTTGTTCAAAGACTTCAAAACCACTCATTCCCCAGGAACCCTGTTTGTTCCTACAAAGGATGAGCAAGCCAGGGCCAGCCTTTCCCTCCTCTGCTTCCATCCCTGCTCTCTGTCATGACCAGGGACACTGTGCCCATGTCCCAGTGCTGTCTGTGAGCTGCCTGTGCTGCGAAGTCCCAGCTCCTGCTCCTGGCTTTGTGCTGCTGGCCAAAATCCACGGCTCAACCCTGCAGCTCTTGCTCACTTTGGGAGCTTCCTCACCTCTGGGAGCAAATCACAGCCTGCAAGTCTGTGTGTGTGTTTTATTCTGTGTAGAGAGCATTTAACTCGGGCTTGCAGGGAACCCTCACTGCAGCGTGCCCCAGTTTGCTCCTGCAGCAGAAGAGTGAAGGGCTGAGTCCCAGCACTGAGGGTTTCCCCACGGCAGGCTGTGCAGTGTCCTCCAGCTCTGTTTGCCATGCTGAGGGGAGGATGGACCCAGCTTCCCTCAGGAATATGCTCCAGCCTCACACCGGGCCTGGCAGTGAACTGTGTGCTGCTGCAGCCCGAGTGGGCTGGTGCTGGTCCAGAGAGCAGAACCAGGCAGGGGGCAGAAAGGGAATGCTAAAGGCAACTGGGAATTCTTCAAAATCAAAGCCCCAGTGCTCCAGGGCTGGCCTCTGCAGGGTAGATGGAGCACAGAAGTCTCCTTGCCTGCTGCCAGCTCTCTTGATTTTTTTTTCTTTTTTTTTCTGCAAAGTCCTGACTTTCTCACTCCCTCCCTGTTTCCCTTCTGCTTTCCTTTCACACTCCTCCTGCGAGGGTCGAGCCAGTGTTTAACTCTTTCATCCTTATAGCAATTTTTTAGTGCCTGTGAGAATACCCCTAAGCCTCAGGTGGGGCATCTCCCTGCCAGCCTTCAGCTGGAGCTCCCTGTGCTGGGCACAGAGGAATAAGCCTTGTGTAAGGAGGAAAACGGGAGAACTTATCCCTGTTAGAGTCGTGGCTGGCTGTCCCTGCCCGGTGGAGGTGCCCTCAGGCTGCAGCTGGGATGCTTGTCCCTTTAGCATCCTGGAAAAGGTGTGGAAATGTTCCCCTGATCCCCCGAACAGATTTGAAGGGCGAAATCTGCCAACTGCTCAGTATATTGATTCAAATGCATTATTCCTCCCCGGGCAGATCCCTGCCCTGGGAAAGGAGCAATCAGTGCAGGTGCAAATCGCTTTTAATTGCAGAATGTATCTCACCATGGAGGCATTTAGGCTGGATATGATACAACTGAAACAGCAGCAGCCGGAGGAAGCCCAATAAGCCCGAGCTCTGCAGGAGCCAAACTGCTCCTATGCCGTACCTGTGGCGTAAATATTCATGTGTGGCTGTGTGTCCGTGTTCTTCCACATCTCCCTGAGATATGACACAGTAGCACCGTGTCAAGATTCAAATGGCATCTTCAGGGAATGTGAAAACTTGCTGTCTGTGACAGTTCCTCTGTGAGGATGCAGGATGCAGGGGATGTGGATGTTTTGTGTGTGGACTCGCCTAAAGCCCAGAATTGGGGGCAGTTTCTCAGCGCCAGCGAGGCGCTGGCAGCGGGCTCTGTGCCTGCTCTGGAGTCCGAGCTCTCTTCCCGAGGCTTAGCTGCGGGCTCAGCGGCTGTGCCACACAGAGTGATGTACAGGTGGTTGGGAGAGGGTCCTGTGTAGTTGTCGGGCTGCCGTGGGCTGCTGTAGAGTGCTGTGGATAGAGTGCACTGGCTGCTCTCCAGGCCCTTGGCTGGCTCCCGGCTGGGGGATGCACCGGGGGGCTCCGCTGCCCTTTGCGGGCTCGGCAGCGCTGGAAGGAGCGGACAGCACCTCTGACAGGGGAGCGGGGCACGGCAGCAAGTCAGAGACAGCCCGGACACTTCAGAGGTTACCCTGCGCGGTGTGACATCGCCGTGGAGAGGGCGAGGAGCCCGGCGTGCCGGGATGCGCAGGGTTTTGTTTGATTGTATGTGTAAGGATGGGCAAGCGTGTGTTTGGGGAGGCATAACCCAGGCCGCCGGCTCAGAGGGCTCCTGCAGCGGCAAGAGGCGAGACGGGAGCGGCTCGGGCAGGGGAAGGATGGAGGGTGATGCGGGGACAGCGGGAGCCCGCGGAGAGATGCGGGACTGCGCCCGCTCGGCCGCCGCGCAACCGGCCCGGCTCTTCCCTAGCGAGGCCAGGAACTGGTTTTATTATAATTATTATTTTCCCTGAGAAAACAAAAATCGAACTTCCTAGGGAAAAAAAAAAAAAAAAAAGAAAGAAAAAAAAGAAAAAAGAACTTTCACCGCGAACTATCCTGCTCGGAAATCGCGTGCTCGTGCCGCCGAGCAGCGCACGCTGCCGGAGCGGGGCAGGAGCCGGGGCGAGCGGCGGGGGACAGTCCCGGGCTCGGGCACCGGGCACCGGGCACGGGGCATCCCCGGCTTTGGGCAGCCGCGGTGGGCAGCCTGGCGCTGCCGGCGGATCCCGGGGAGAGCGGGGCGGGCTCGGCCACCCCCGCACTCAGCGGTGCCGGCTGCGGGCTGTGCGGGAGCGCGGCTCCGTCCTGCCCAGGGCCGCGCCGGGGGTCGGGGGAGCCCCCGCGGGGCCGGTGCCCGTGCTGCCCGCGGCGCTCCCGAACAAAGGCGCGGCCGCGCCGCACCGGGCCCGCCCCCGGCGCTCCGGGGCAACTTTCCCCCGGGCCGGCCGCGCCGAGGGCGGGGCTATGCTAATTAGAGAGGAGTGCCCCCGCCCCCTCGGCGGCGCTTTGCCGGCGCCTATTGGCGGCGGCGGCGCGGGGGCGGGGCGGTGACGCGATGCAAATGAGGGGGCGTGCCCGCGGAGGCCCCGCCCCCCGCCCGCCGGGGCTGCGGGGCTCGTGTTCGGCGGCGGGGACAGTCAAAGTGGCTCCCATAGGGAGAGACGGCGAGTCCGCCCGGCGCTGCGGGAGAGGGAGGGGGCACGGGGAGCCCCAGGGTCTCCCTCCGGCCGTCCGTCCGCGCCGCCGCCGCGGGTGCGCCCCTCTCGCTCCCTTCCCGGCGTGCGCCCGGCTCCGGCAACTCGCTTCCTGCGCGGCTGGAGGAGGGAGGAGAGAGGAGAGGAGCGGAGAGCGCTTCGGCTGGGAGAGGAGAGAAGAAAGAGGGAGAAAAGAAAGAAAGAAAAGAGAGAGGGGAGAAGGGGGGGGACTTGCCTCTCTTGTCACTGGAAAATGACACTTGATGTAGCAGAGCCTGCCGCAGCTCCCGTTCGTCCTATTGTTTCTTAAACTGCCATCTGAGATTTTTTTTGTTTTTTTTTTTTTTTTGCCTGCTGCCATCCGAGGGGTGTCTTCATACAAAAGGGACTTCAAGTACTCCTCCGGCTTGCGAGCGCTGCAACCAGCCCCCAGCACCCCGCCAGCCCCTCCAAGCACCCAAACAAACTGCACACGCAGCAAACAGCAGCAACAAAACCGGGCTCTGATTGCCTCTGGATTTTTTTTTTTTTTAATGTGCGTGCCTGTGTTTGCTTTCTCCGACTTGCTTTGATTCCAGCGATCAGCTGCAGAGAGAGGAAAAAAAAAGAGAGAAAGAAAGAAAAAAACCCCACACATAACAGTCCGCCTGGCGATTTTATCACTTTTTTAAAAAAAAAATTTGAATAAAGAAAGAAGATTTGCGCTGTTGTTTCTGATTCATGTTTGGGATTCAGGAAAGCATCCAGCGGAGTGGGAGCAGCATGAAGGAAGAGCCCCTCGGCGCGGGGATGAACGCGGTGCGGACGTGGATGCAGGGAGCCGGCGTCCTGGACGCCAGCACGGCCGCTCAGAGGTAGGCAGGCTCCGCGCCCGCTCCGCGCCCGCGCCCCGCTCCGCGCCCCGGGGCGCTCCCCGCCCGCAGCGCCTTTCCCCCCGCGCCAACAAAAACCCGGCTCCGGAGCTCTGCTACCAGCAGTGAGTTTCGCGTAGATGTCGCCAGTTAAATATTTATCCCTATTGTCCCGTAGGAATGACTTTTTATTAAATAATGATAACAACAATAAAGGAAGTGGCGAGTTGCGCTAGGTACGGGTAGGTAGGTTTCATCTCTCTGGCTCCTTGTGTTCGCTCGGAGGAAGGAGTTTTCAAAACTATGTTTGCTGCTGATTTAGTCTTAAGATCTTCAAATGACACTTTCCTCCTCCGGAAAACAGCGAGTTGTGCACGGATGTATCCAAAATATATTTCTCTACCTCGCTTTCCTATTCTCGTCAGAATCAGCAGCTCCCCTTCTTCTCCTCCGATAACAAGGGAGTTTGCAAAGCGTACTCCAGGAGAAATTTAATTTAAAGTCCCTTTGTAAAACCGCTGCCACTTATCTCAGATTTTTAAAAATAAATCCCTCCAAACATAAGATGGCTTTGGCGAAGCGGCGCCCAGCCTCGTTTTCTCTCGTATTTCTCCTTCTTCCCATCCTCTTTCCCGCGAAAAAAAACCCCAAACACGAACCAAACCCTGATGCTGGATTCGCAGCTTGAGCCCTGGAGCCGGCATCATCCGGCATCAGTTTAATGTTGACATCTCCCAGTGTCTCCCACCTCGCCCCGCACCCCCCCCTTTGGAGCCCTCTAAGGAAGGGAAAGTTTCTACAGGGACAACCCTGAAATATTTGAAGTTGTCTCCTGGGCTCGGTGTTTACCCACCGCTCCGGCGCGGGAGGAAAGGCTCGCAAGATAAGGCACATGGGCGCTGCTGTGACAGCTCCGAGCCGAGTTTGAGAAGTGGCAGGACCGATGCTGCTCCGCGGGGCAACGCGCCGGCGGCTCTGAGCGCGGCTCCCCCGCCATGCAGGGCCGGCTGCGAGCGGGCACGGCCCCCGGGGAGGGCTGGTGGGTACCGGGGCCGGCCTGGGGGGGCTGCTGGGGGCTTCGGGCTGGCCGCAGGACGGGATGGGCTCAGGGCTCCGCGGGGTTCGGAGCTGGAGTATTTCTCCGTGCCCGGAGGGAAAAGCCCCGGGGCGGCTCGGAGGAGGGAGGGATGCTCTGCCCCGGGGGGGCCCAGCCGGGTCCCGGCGAGGGAAGGCACGGGCCCGGGAGGCGGCTGGGGGGACGTGAGGCCGCGTGGTCGGAGCTGCCGCTAACCCGCGTGTCTCTGGTCCCAGCGGAGTGGGTCTGGCCCGGGCTCACTTCGAGAAGCAGCCGCCTTCCAACCTGAGGAAGTCCAACTTTTTCCACTTCGTCCTGGCTCTGTACGACCGGCAGGGGCAGCCCGTGGAGATCGAGCGCACCGCCTTCGTGGGCTTCGTGGAGAAGGAGAAGGTGAGTACCCTGGTGCCCCGTGGGGGCTCGGCCGCCTCTCCGGGGCCCTCCCCGCTCCGCTCCCTCGGGGCCGCGACAGCGGCTCGTCCCGGGAGCCACGGCAGCCGCCCGGGCGCCTCAGTCTTCCCCTGTCCCGGAGGGCAGACAAGGAGGGGATGTCCCCTGCTCCCTCGCTATGCCCGGGGCAGGGGAGAGTGCTGGGAGCTGCCCCATCCGAGCGCGGGGACACCCGGCGTGCGAGTGATGGAGAAGCTCCATTGATACTGTTTTCTTTTTCCCTCCGGCCTCCCGTGTCGTCTTTGACTTCAGGAAGCCAACAGCGAAAAGACCAACAACGGGATCCACTACCGCCTGCAGCTGCTCTACAGCAATGGTAAGGGCTGGTAGTGCCCCCCGTCGTGCAGAGCCCGGCTTCCCCCGGTTCCCCTCCGCTCCCTGCGCTCGCTGCCGGGACACGGGCGGCCCCGGCAGGCCCGAGCCCTGGGGCGAGCCCCGGCGCTTCGCCGCCGGCCGGCCCCGCTGCTCTGCTGACGGCTGTGCCTTGTTTCAGGGATCAGGACGGAGCAGGATTTCTACGTGCGACTCATCGACTCCATGACCAAGCAGGTGGGTGCTGCGGGGCGGCCGCCGAGCGGGGGGTGGCAGCCGTCGGGGCGGCCCCGGGAGCCCAAACCCGCCCCCGCGGCGGGGCCGCTCTGCCCGGCGGGGACGGGACGGAGCCTCCGCCTCCCGCGGGCACGGCCGCGCTGCCGCTCCGGGCAACCACGGGGCTGCGGGGCGGCCAGCGGGTCCCCGCGGGACCCTGCCTGCTGCTGGGCTGCGGGAGAAAAATATCCGCGACCCTCCAGCGGTCCCAGTCGGGGCTGCGGATGGTTTTGCCGCTTAATTAATAAGAATTAACCTCCGGCCTCCGGCAGCCCCGAGCGCAGCCAGCACAAGGCGCTGCCCGGCGCGGGGCTCCGCCGCTCCGGCCGCTCCCGGCGCTGCCGCAGGAGCAGCGGTTCTGTCGCGACACGTTCGCCTGTCGGAATAGACCCCCAGAATCGCGGCGCGGGCAGCGGCGAGCTCGGTGTCGGACTCGGGGAGGGCAGCAGGGCTTGTCAGTGGATTAATGCTCATTTTAAGCTTGTTCTTTAGCCTCCCAAACAGAGTGATAATGTGCGTGCCTATCTGCAAAAATACTTTTGTGTTTAAAAACAGTATTTTTACAAAGCGGCTATCTGAGCAAATCGATTCTCTCTTCTTTTTTTTTTTTTCCCTCTTTATTTTTTAATTGTTACTCTGGCTTTTTTTCTGCTCCTGTCAGAATATTTTTCTCTTAGAAGATGTTTATTTGAAATAGTTAGGATCGCTTTTAAGCCTTTTTATTCTTAAAATATGCTTCTTCCCCTCCTAATCTGTTTTAGTTGTTAAAGAAAATTCTTAAATTTTATTTAAGGAAAACATTAAGGGTTTTTTTTTTTTTTTTTTTGTACCGCTAGGAAACGTCAGTCCTTGTATGTTGTCTGCAGGGACAAAACTCTTGGCTTGTATTTGGGTTTCTTTTCTACAGCAAAACATAAAGCTCTAAGGGCTGAGTTTGTTTTACAAAACTCTCTTTGATGGTCCCAAAACATCTTTTCCTGCTATTGAAGACTGTCTTTCAACAGAAAAAAAAAAAGGAAAAAAAAAAAAAGAAAAAGAAAAAAGAAAAAGGGAACTTGGGTGAATTTTACTAGACAATCCACTGTGCATCTGAACTCTCTTATACTATACACTTCCAAGCGGAGCCCGTTCCTTGTAGGAATTAAACCAGCAGCCACATACCCTTCCTCATAAAAAATCCTGGAAAGCGTTTGCTGTCATTCCCTAGTTTTCAGGCACAAATTGGTTAGTTTGTGTTAAAAGTAACAAAATCTTCCTGATATGTGAACTCTTTTTAGTCCTTTTGGAGTTTGTGTATTTCAGTGTAGATCTTGTGAGAGAGACTATCAATAAATATTATCTTTAAATAGCTTTCCTATCGTTACGGAAATGCAGAAACCTCTGGTCATAATTCTGTTGAAAACAGAGCCCTGAACTCATGGAGAGCAGTGGATTCAAAATAATTTTCTTAACAAAGGCATCTTGCATATGAAGAGTTCATCCTAAGGCACTGTTTGACCTCTTGGTCTCTCATTATTATCAAGTCATCAGAGGGTCTTTGGAGAGAAAGGGGAAAAAGAAAACCCCGAGATACAGTTTATTTGTAAGACCTACCGTGTAGCTTTAAAGCACGTTCACAATGAAGAAGCAGGAGAAAAAAAAAATCTGTCTGATTTCAGGAAGTCTTAGAAAAACAAAGTTAGTGCAAATTACAGATTTTGGGAAAAGTGCAGTGGGGTTGAGAAGCGAGGATTTTAGAACAAAAGCTCTCTGAGCTTAGATTAGAAAACGGGGAGCAAAAGGCTGTTTTAGATGCAAACATGTTTGCTTACCTATTAATTTCATGTCTGTAGTTTCTTCAGGCATGACTATAATTGCTTATGAAAAATAGGGCATTGTCACGTCAAAACTGTGGCATGTGTCGCTCTGAATTTTTTCAGGGGCCAGACCCTAAATTCTCCTTCTTCTCCTTTTTTAATTCTTTCCTTTCAAAAGTGAAATTATTTCAGAGTTGGGATCGCGTCGTTTACTGAATGCTTATTAGGAAGTGAAGTACAACACATGACAGAAGCTCACCCAAATGTTGAATATATCATTTATATTTTATGACAGTGAATTATATAGAAGATTCTCAAGTAACTTTCAAATCATCAAACTGTAATTAAATATTGCAAAGACTGTCTGAAAATTCTTTAATTTTTAATGAAAGTTAAATATATATTGTCAGTCTACTTGAAGGTGTAGTATTTTAATGCATGACGCTCAGAACAAATTGGATAATGAAATGATTACTTTTAAATGAAACTGTTGCAGAAGCATACACGTTTCAGCTGGCAAGTATCTGCTCAGTCCTCACACACGCACATTCACACACTCGATAATTGTGAATTCCCAGACTGAAATTACAGCTACTCTGAGGTTTCTGGTGGCAAATTAAAAATCCCACAGAAGCAAAGCTTGAATGAGTTAGGTTCCCCAGATCATACAGGAAAGTATCTGTGGCTTTTTTTTAAATATTAATTTTTTATTATTATTTTTTAATACGGACGCATCAGATTTAAATATATTCTCTTTGTGTCACAGTTACAAATTGCAAGGATTTGTACGGTTGCGGATTATTAAGTTAGGTGAGATAAAATAAAAGCCCTTCTGCAAATCAGACCTGGATTTCTGTGCATAGGATTGCTGCTCAGAGATTTAATGTGAATGTCCCATTAGCAGCATGTGTTACAGCAGTAGGTAGGCAGGGCTTGGCTATGCTGGGGGCTGTGTATGTACTAAAGAGAAGATGTTCCTGCTCCTGAGTGTTCCTGCTCTGCCTAAGTCAGGGATTTGTTTGTGTGGCTGTGCCCAGCTAAGAAACTTGTAGCAAGAGTCGTGTCCTGGGTGGACCAGAGGGATCTCCGTGTCCTGGTGCGTGTGTGCTTCTCTGTCAGCTGGAGCAGGATGGGAAGTGGGGCTGGAGAGTGGCACTTCTGAGGCAGCCAAGAGTTGTGTTGGGAGCTGCATCCCAGGGCAGAGCTGGCTGTGGGTTGAGTTCTGCACGCACTGCCCCGAGCAGGAGCTCGGGCTGCGCGGGCATTCCTTGGGAAACGGGGAATTAGGAGAGCTGTGGGACTTCCAAATGGGAATCCCAGCCAGGATTGGTCTCAGAGTGCCTCATTTTGGGGTGTGTTTGGGGCATTGTGCTTGGCCTTTGGTGGTGGCACCGGAGAAGCGCTGGGTGAAATGGGAATTACGTGGCTTTCGGGGTCTCGCTAAGTTTCTGAAACGTGTCCCCGTCACTTAAAAATGGTAAATGTTACACACAAATAATTCCTGTGGCAGAGAAGTTCTTTCCAGTTCAGGCAACAACATTCGGTGTCAATACTGGCTTAATTAAATTTTCTTTTATGTTATATTGGCACCTCATTTTGTGTCAGGATCACATTCCTAATGCGCTCAAAACCCTGTAGGACCCCAAACTTTATAGCTGTTGCTTTCCGTAAGGCAGCAGCTCCTCCCGCAGATCTGCCTCTAACAATGATGCATTTTGAAATCGCCTGCAAAACGTGAAATATGTCTGCTCTAATAAAACTGGAGTTTTTAGGCAAGTCAAGGGATTTTAATATGTTTGTGGGGAAGAGATGCCTTCTATTTCTTTGGCTGTATTTTCATAAAGTTGAGGTATTTCACTATTAGGAAAGATGGAGGAAATAAATCTGAAATACTTGTTCCCCACCCATTTTTCCTTCAGTTGTTCTCATCCATAAGATATAATGGATGCTAATATGGCTCAGGCATCTTAAGAATCATAAGTTTTGCTCGATGGCTATTGTCTATTGCTGAGAGAACTCATGAGTCAAAAATCCTTCCTTCAGACTTAAACCCTGTTTATATTTGGATTTTTTTTTCAAGAGCTATAACTCTGGATGCAAATGGTTTTTCTGTTGACTTGTCTGTCATTCTCTGATGTCTGCAGATATTTAATCAGCTCTATTCTGTGCATGGCATGGCCCTTCTCTGGCAGCTACACGCATGGGAAAAAAAAATGTTATCAATAAGTTCAGAGGAGCCTCAGCAGACTCGGAGAAATTTCACACAAACATAAAACAAAACCTAACCCCTGTGACGGGGAAAGTTTACATTGCACCAGATTTTAGCAGCTTTCTTGTGCCTTTGGTGAGATGTCAGAAGCGCAGGTGATTTTAATTTCCTTGTACAGAGAGGAATGGAGAAGTTTGGAATTTGCATGCATGATCAGGACCTGTGTTTGGGAAAATGTAAACTCATCACAGTGGAAAATGTGTTGTTTGGAGTCTGAGGGTGAAAACAAAGCTGAGGATTTTGGAGAGACTGCCTGAGCCAGATGGCCTGGTGCATTCCCAGTCTGGCAGCCCAACTGCTCCCTCCTGTATAATATACAGCCATTTGTTCTGGGATATTTACGCTAGAGCTGTTTCCATGTGAATGTTTGAAAACCATTAAAAATGAACATATTAGGAGAGATAAATTTATTTAATTTGTGTGAATACGTCGATAAGCAGGCTGTGAATCAAAGGCAGAAGGAGACTGGATAAAATAATTAGATGTTTCTGAATTGTGTGTGGAGAGGCAGAGCAAGAACTCCCTGTCCTCGCCCCGGGACCAGCTCCGCGCTGCTTGTCCGGGATAAACCGCCCTGGGATGAGTCGAGGTTTTGCCTGGAGAAGGGGTAAAACCTCGGGTAACTGAGGGTTAAGGATTCAAAGCCAAATAAATGTAATTCACAGTATTTTCTCTGTAGATATACAGTGGATACAAGCCTAATCCTCTCTGGGTGAAATTCTGGCCCATCTGAAGTCAATTGCCAAGCGCCTATTGAATTCGGTGGGGCCAGGATTTTATTTTCTCCCTGTGTGTACAGCTGTAAACGTCATTCCAAATCATTTTAGTTCTGTTTTGGAAAAGACCCTAATTTTAATGAGTTTTCCCTTCTCTTTTATTTCGGTAAGGGAGATACTTTGTTTTGTGAGGCAGATGGAATCTGAAAGCAAGTGGATTTAGATGCACATTGGTGATTTCTCTCCTTCTCTTACTCTTTTAAAATCAAGGCCATGACATAACTGAGTAATATAATGACCATGATCTCATTCCTTCAAGATTGTTTTTCGTCCAGTTCTGAAAGCAGGATTGCTTGACTGGCAAACTGACACCATGAGACGATTCTGCCCTCACTTGTACCAGCATAAATCTGGATTTATTCAGGAATGGTTAAGAACAAAATCAGTCTCTGTATTTTTCCAGCTTGTTTGTCGATTATTTTATTGCTTTATTTTACTGCGTCTGCTGGGGAAAAAGTAGATTAAATGAGAACTGTAGCCTTGACTTGTGTATTGCCCCCGTTCCTTTTTATTTTTTATTTCTTATAATTTTTTTTACTAATGAAGTCTGTCACTGAAAAGTTTAGGTGAATTTTTGGATGCACTTGACTGTGATGTGCTCAATGCAGTAATTTTTATTTGCTGTTAAGCAGTGAATTGAATTTGATTTAACTTTTTATGCAGCTTTATTTAAATAGAAGTGAGGAAGCCTTATATTTTTGACACTAATTTTTCGGGGCCGGATTTTGAGGTCCGTTTGTGCATGAGTGACTGTTACTCACTGGGACTTCTTGCAGTAAGGTTTCTTGGGTGAGTAACAGCTGGCAAAATGGAAGATAAATTTTATGAGGAAATGTTTATGTTGTTCAGGAGCAGAAACACTGTTTTCAAGCGCTTATGAATTACCAGCGAGTTAAAACGACATGAAGTAAACAAAAAGAAAAAACCCAAAGTCTATAATTTTGCATTTCCTTTGCCGGTGTTTTGTTGTGCAACTCTGATGTGTATCTGCAGGCTTATTTTTAGCTCTGCTGTGGTCTAAGTTTATGCACTGTAACTTTCACTTTGTCTCTCATTAATGTGATCCCTATTTGACAAAATCACGACGATGTTAATGCGACAGGGAACCCTGACGCAATCTCCCTGTTTCAAAACCCGAACTTAAAAACTGCTTAATTTATTTCAAAAAATCAAGATCTTTTTGTTAAAAAGGGCAGCTTTTCAAATCTGAGAGTTAAACATTTTCACAACAGTAACGTAGGAGACCCTTCCTGTAAAAATACTTCTGGCAGCTCTAACGATCTGAAACTTTAGCAGTTCCTGTTTCCTTTTTGAAACTAATTGTAGAATTAATGCTTCAGAGCGGCGCGGTTTGTGAGGCGGTCGAGTATCTGCAGGGCTCTCGGGCAGCCATTCATGAGGGCAAGCAGTTGGTGCTTCACACAAGTAAATTGGGACACAGGAGTGGGGAGATGGGGATGAGCTGCTCAGAAATGAGCCCAGAGCCTCCTCCCGCTTCCCAGAATTTCCTAGGAATTCCTGCAGGAATAGGGAAGGCAAGAGGAGCCGCGCTTGACGCGGAGAAAACAAAATGTGCACGGGTGCAACTTCGATAATTGAATGCAAATAAAGTGAGAAGCAAATCCTTAACGTGGAGGGAGGCAGAAGAATGTCATGCACGCAAAGAAGGGATCACTGATGCTAAACACAACAGACAAGGTGATTATGTACCACAGTGTTGACTCTGCCCGTTCATTATTGCTATTTAGTTGAGTTATTTAAGCAGCTACCTGGAGGTTAAGTAAGCACAGCAGCAGGAAGGGGAGAGGAGGAGAGAGGGCAAGGGGGAAAAAGGAAAGTAAATTTTGCGTTCTGGTTTGTCGTTTCTAGCTCTTCATTGGCTCTACTGGCAGCAAGCTAACCCATCCTGGGTAAATTTATTTTAATATTTGGAAGTATGAGAAGAATGAGCTGAGTCCAGCAACCCTCTCCTCTCATGTCACGTTGTGATTGTCTGGAGGTGACGGGGGGCTGGGGGTTGTTTGTCTCCACTAAAGGCCTCAGAAGTAGATTTGCTCTTTTTCCTCCTGCTCTGCATTCTCAGAGAGAGATTATTTTTTAACTGTTGATGAAGTCCAAGAAGTGCCATGAGCTTCCTCCTTGCCTGGCCTGTCCCACTGCCAGGTGGAACCTGATCTGGGGTTTTCTGGAGTCTTTGCAATGTCCCCGCTGACTGACCCCACCAGGTGTCAGCCAGTTACTTCAGTTCTCTGGCTTTGCCTGGAAGAAGCTTCTCCCCATCTTCCCCATTATTGCTGGGAACGAGGCTCTTCTGAATTTGTCCCATCTCCTGCTGTAATCCATGTAATTCCATTTTCCAAGGCTTCTTGCAAACCATCTGTATCTCTCTTGGGCACTGATGTGGAAGTAGCTCAAGGTGGGGGTTCCACCTGAGGTCAGGGGATTGCTGGTGTCTGTGCTGGAAGGACTTTCTGTGCATTCCCCTTTTCCCAGTGCTGGGTTCACAGCTGTTGTCCCTCACTGGGGGAAATGAGGGGGCAGAAGCCAGGTGAGGCTCTGGGCCCATTAGTGGCAATTAGTGGCAGCCTCTGTTTTATCAGCTATAAAACCCCAGCCCAGAGGCTCTCAAGTTTTCAGGGAAGTCTTGTAGCAAAACTGAAGTAAAAAAATTAAAACTACCAAAGGTAACACAGGCCCATTCCTGATATTATTTATGGAAATATTAAGGAATTTTATAATGCATTATATTAATATTGCATGTTGCCATTTAAATTGTGTAAGGGTCAGTGCATGCTTCTTCAGATTTGTGTGTCTTGAGATTTGTGCCCCTCCTGGAAGTACCACACCTCTTACCCTCTGTGGGTTACATTTGTAAGGATTGGAAAAGCAGTTTGCTCTATATTAAGGTAACTTACTTTTCTGTCAGTATTTTCCATGCTTCCATTTCAAATTGATCTCATTCCTTAAAACGTGTTTAAACCATAGAGCACACTTCTTAAATTTCAGTCTCTATTTTATCGTTAGCTCTAGGGAGACCCATCTCAGATATCATTTTACCTGCTGAGATTTTTCCCCCAATTTCTTGTTCTAAATTCCGTGCTTTAGAGGCTGAAAAGGTCACAGCAAGCTCAAGGGCAGTGCTGATGCTCAGATGCAGGGGTGGTCATCTCTCCAAGCCTGGGGCTCTAATCCCAGCTCTGGAGTGCCACCCTAAAAGATTTAGAAACCTCAGTGCCAGCAAAAGATGCTGTTGCAAGGGAAACTCCACTTTTGTTTTGCTGCTGGGGGGCTGGTGCCTGGGAGCAGGGGTGGCTGGAAAACATGACTCTGTGGGGCTGAGATGGAAATCCTGTCCCACAGGGGCTGTGAGCACTAACCCAGCTCGTGGGTAACGCCGATCCCTCGCTGCTGGTGCCGCTGGTGGGAGCAAACGTAGAATCCTCTTGAAATGTGAACACTCTGCCTTTCCACAGTTTTAGCTTAAAGGATTCTCCCTGTGCTGTCTCAGAGTCAAATTTCTCAAGCTGGTTGATCCTCTGTTTGTTTTGGTCTCCTCTGCTCTGGTAGGGCCTTCTCCTCACTTATTTATATCCCTGTAACTCCAGAGGTGCTCTCTGGAAAGAGCTGGATCAGGAGGTTCAAGGGAAGAATCAGGCCCAGGCGCTTTCTCAGGAGCTACCAGGAAAATGCCTGGGCTGTGCAGCTTTTGTAATTAAAAATGCATGAGCTCTCTTTTCTGTCTTTTTTTTTTTTTTTTTTTTTTTTTTTTTTAATGAATAGGACCCAAAGTATACCAAGCCTTGCTGTTGTTTTTTTTTTTTTCTTTCTTTTTCCCCCTCCCTTCCTTTTAATGCTATTAGGTTTATATTTTATTCTGAATTGAAAAGAAAATTGTGGTTGTCTTGACTACTAAAAAAACCCATCCTACACACTGCTGGAGAGATGTGCAACAGAGAGGAGGGAATTTAGCTGTACTCAGCTTGTGTTGTTTTACAACTGCAGGTCTTGGAGCAGGTTTGGTGGAGATGCCAGCTCTCTTTAGCCTGAGCTGTGGTTTGTAACTCGCTGAGCCTTTGCTTACCGTGACATGTTTTGATTTTTCTCCAAACTCAACCTTATGTACAACTAAAAACGTGTTTTATTTCTAGGCAATAGTATATGAAGGCCAAGACAAGAACCCAGAAATGTGCCGAGTTCTGCTCACGCATGAAATAATGTGCAGGTAAGAAATACCCCTCTTCCAGTTAATTAGTGATGAGAAGATGAATCTGTCTCCCAAAATCTAGGTTGAACCTACAGCTATTTTCGGACTTAAATTTATCTTTCTTGCATTAAACAATCCCAAAATAACACAGTTCGGTGTGTGTAATTAGCAGCAAGGTCTCAGTTGTCACACTAGTTTTCAATTATTTATAAAGAGTTATTCTTAACAGAATGCTGCTGGTTTTCATTTAGACACTGTAGCCCACAAAAGGTCTCCTCACCGAAATTAACAGTCTATTATAGTCTTGTGGCAATAAACGTCTCTGCCCCCAATTCCCAACAAAAACTCCTTGGAAAAATGACAAAATAGTAATTTTTTTTTTCCTGGATGTGCATTAAGGAGTGAGGTCGGGAGGTTTTTTTGTCCTGGTTGCTGCTCACGTGGGGTCCCCCCTCAGCCAGAGCGGAGCAGCTGAAACTTCTCTGTGCAGAAGATGTCTTCTTGATTTTCTTTAAACTTCCCCGTGCAGATTTGGGTCTGCCCAGCGCTCTCTTGCCCTGCGTGGGGTTGGTGACTTTAATTCAATCAAATATCTTCTCCCCCAAACTTCTGCAGCTGCTTCCTTCTCTGTTCTGGCTGGTTGAAGTAGGTGAAGCCTCCTCTACTTCCTTTTTACTACAGACCCCTTCTCCACCTCAGAGAACTTGACCTCTCAGTCTCATTAAAGTTAGTGGGTGTTTTTTGCATGTCTGAAAAAATCATTTGTTACATGTTATTCGATGGCAGAAAATAATTCCCTGGTGGAAGACGAGGCGTTCTTGCATAAGCTCATTGTTACAATCAGTTGTTTTAAGACTGTAAAAATGCCATGCATGCGTTGTAACTTTTACAAAACACATTTACTAAAAAGGAGTAACTTGAGGGTAAAAACTAGTACCCACTTCTAAAAGAATAAACTTGGATGAGGGTTTCCTGGCAGGGGAGAGTCTTTGACAAAATACTCAGATGGAAACTTCTCTGTTGGTTGATTTTTTAAATTTTTTTTTTTTTTTTTTTTTAATTCTTGGGATCTGCATGTTTTGTCCTCCACTGACAGCTCCTCCTGCTAAATCCCTGCTGGGGGGTAGCACCCTGTGATGAAGGCAGAGGATTTGCTCTCCTTGTTCAGCCAGCTTGGGTGAAACCCTGCACAGCCCCCGCCTCAAAATCTTCCTTGCAGCAGGATTTTGGGGGACTTTAGTTTTCATGTCTTGCTTTTCTAGGCTGCTTCTTTCAGGAAACCAAAGCCATTGGTTTGCAGCTGCAGAACAATCAGCAGCTCCAAGAGGTGCCTGAGCCTCTGCTGCCATTGGGAGCCTTGTTGCTTTGCTGAGGACTCCAGGCCACTTCTGCCTTTCCAAATGGAATCCTAGTCATGTTGACAACTTGTAATTGTCCTAAAATTCATTGGCCCAATTAGCACGACTTTCACACTGGATACCTAGCTAGGAACAATTCATGGAAATATTAAAGGAGGCCCCTGACCTGATAAGACTCAAGTGCCTTTTACTTTTCTCCTGTAACAGACCAGTAAAACCGTGGGACTGGGCACATGAGTAAAATTAAGCACAAGTTCAAGTGTCTGCAGTGTCAGGGTCTGAATCTGCCATTAGTCCTGGGTGATGTGTCCTCCTGATCCTTAACCAGCAAGGTTTGGTGGTAGGAATGACTCACTGAGCCAGAATCAACTACTTTAGAGAATTAATTGCCGTACAGATACTTCAGAAACATAAAGTGTAAGAAGTAAATTAAAACTTTATATAGTGGGCTGAGTTTTAACCAGAAGACCAAATGCCCACATCACAGATTTATAGCCATTCAATATACTTTGACTGAGACAAAATTATTTCTGTTCTGGGAATGTGGAAAGATGCACAGTCATTCCCTTTATTAAAGCACTTTGCGCTTTCTTTGTTCTTAAAATTCACTGTCTCAGAAGCTTTATTCTTCTCCTCTTATTTATTTACTGCTAGCCCTTGCTTTGTGTTTCATGGCCATTAGGTGGAGGGGTAGAAAAAACCCAAACTGACTGTAGCAGGTAAATGTTGTGTTCCTGACAGGGTGGGGGAGACATTTTCAAATTTCTTACAGCTCATATTAGGTATTTCCCATTTCCTTTGCTGCCCATACATGTGTAAGAGGGTGCTGTTTGTTTACCAGGCCGCTTGACCCTATTGCACAAATCTGTCATCTATTGTGCTGCTAACACGCTTTTAAATTGCAAATCTGATGCTCTTTAGGGGTCTGGAATGGGAAAAAATTCTCTCTCCACACCATTCTGTTTCTCTTGATTTCTTGCCTGTTGTAAGTGGAAGTTGGGATGTGCTGAATTTGCACCAGGGGTGCAAATGCAGCCTCAATTATAAGCATAAAATTAGAGTCTGTTCCCCATTAATCAGCCCAGCTAATTGCTATGCACTACCATTAGCCATATGGTGTGAAAGACAGCTTGCTCTCCCTAAGATGAAATTTCTTCATTTCAGACATGAAATAGTGAGGGCTCTGTATTTTAAAATAGCTTGTTTTAGATATTTAATTTCTAAACAACTTTCAGCAGTGCTTTCTATCAAGGCTAACTGCACAATAAAACTTTGCATTTATGTGACAAAGCTGGGTATTTATAGTGTACTACAGCCACGGCATGGAGGAGACAAAGAATTCAAATGTATATGAGAGTCCTGGCTGTGGTAGGAGAGCGAAGCTGAGGTTTGCTTCAGGTAGCTGTTTATTTCAAAGGATTTCATTGTGTTTTGTCAGATATAAAAATCTACACTGTTGGTGAAAATGTTAATAGCTGGGGAGAATATTCACAACCTCAGTGGAATTTATTAGTATTGTAGGCAGCATGGGGAGGGACATCTATAGTTAATATTGCCTCAACAATTTCCATTATGAAACCTTCAGTGGCTTACAGCTTTGCCAAACTTAAACTGTTCTGGCTGAAATATCCTTTGCAGGGTGTCAGCCTCAGGCTGACTTTCTTTGGAAAGTTTCAGCTAAAATGGTTCAGTGATTTCTGAGAATGAGGTTGGAGTAAAATATGGGTTTTGTCTGTGTAAAATAAGATCTTACAGCTGTTTTGGCAAGGGGGTCCCACACCTCCACGCTGCAGGGTGAGGAGCCTGTTTGGGGCAGGGGCTGTCCTGATGGCATCGCTGGTGGGATGGATCCCGCCTCGCGGGGGCCTTGTGCCGCATCTCCCACCCGGCCTCGCTGGCGACTTGTTGGGGCATGGCAGCCAAAGTCTCCTTGGTGCTGGCCACGTGCCCCTAATTCCTCATTGTTCATTGTCCCAGGATACACAAAGCAGGGCTCCTGCAAGGGGATGCTCCGCCACCGTGCCAGGCTGGGCACGGCCAGGGAGGGGTTGGGGTGAGGAGGCCTTGTCCTGTGGGCCTGGGCAGAGATCCTCGGGCATGAAGAAGGGAAGAGGAGGAGGATGGGGAGCAAGGAGACAGGAGAGCAGCAGGTGCCCAGAAGGTTGGGGCGAGGAGAAAGGCAGCAATAAATGCTGAGAGTGGTGGTGGCCTGGGGAGGGGCAGGATAGGGATGGTGAGGGGTTCAGGAATGAGCCATGAGGGTGGCAACAACAGCGGGTGCTCGGAGATGGGGTGCAGCTGGAAATGCTGGGAGGCTGCATTACTACCAAGGACTACTGGCTTTAAAAACAAGCAAATCCCACAAATAAATCAATTTTTGTAGGATTTTCCTGTGGGCCAACATGGAATTGTGTCTGAGCCGTGGCTCCTGGCCCGACCTGGGGAGAGGTGTCATGGAAGAATAGCAAAGACGAGTCCTTGTCCTCCTGGCATTCCCTCCTCTTGCACAGAGCCTTGCTGGGAGCTGGAGGGTTTCTGAGTGGTTTGGAGAAGCTCCTGGGAATTTTAAAATTCTTTCAGGGAAAGGAGAAAGGGTGCTGAATATTTAGGAACTTATTTCCAAGTGCTAAGTAGGCACTAAAAGCCAAAGCTTTTGAGGGAAATTGAATTAAAAGCACTTTTAACCAGGTCTGAAACTCAAGATCTGCGTGATGGTTTAATTCTCTGCATAGAAAGACTGGAGTGAAGAGGCCTCCAATTCTGCTGCTGGGGGTGGGGGGGTGGGAACACGAAAGGCAAATTAAATTCTAAAATATAATTCTCTAGATCATGGAGGAACATTCAGGGCCCCCTTTCATACCAGAGAGCCACTCAATGGTGGGATGTGCCAGCCATGCAGCCCTTCCACATCACCCTCAGACTGTGGTCATGGAGTGAGATCTCCTGTTATCCACTGGGACTATTGGGGTGCACTTTTGGGAAGGTACCCCAATTAAGGGGCCACCTGAGGAGCAGTGAAGTGTTTCCCCTGCTCTCAAAGCCGGGTTGTCCCTGCTGGTCAGTGCCTGGTGCTTGTGGCAGGAGGTGAGACTGAGGTGTTCCTGTCCCCAGGCCCCCGTGGCTGCCTCTCCCTCTGGGTTAACACCCAGGGAGGTGCCAACCTCTGAGCCCCTTGGTGTGTGGATGCTGGCATTTGCCCATCTCGTGCTGGGAGCCTGGGAACCTTTGCTCGCCTGAGTAAGTGTGGCAATTTCTGTCCCTGCAGTCTGCTGGGAGAATGTCAGGACTAGCCCTGATTCACTTCAGTCACAAGAACTGCATTGTCTTAACTTGTGCCAACTCTGTTTCTAATTACATTTTAATCATTTAAAAATGATTAGCAGTTTTTATTGCCTTGTTTGTGGGTAAATTTTCTCACCCCACACATTCTAGCTGCACTCCAATGACAAGTCCTTTTATAGGCAAAAAAGCCCCTGAATGTCCCCATGACTATTTACCTACAGCATATTTTATTCCTTCCTAAATTTTAATACTTTCAGGGTGCCAAGGCTCTGGCATTTTCTGGTGGATCAATTGTGGTATTGTGCTGTAAAATTAAGCAGTTTTTTTTGGCAATCCCAAACAATGTAACTTCCACCGAAATGAAGATACCGCACATGTGTTAACTGTGAAAAGTTTCAGCCCTGAATAGTTGCCTTGAAGCTTTTTGCGGTGAAAAGAATTATGTATTTTCCTCTCTTTGAAAACAAAATTATTATTTTTTTTAAAGCCATGTTTAAACAGGCTGTTTTTGTAAAAGGCCCCTTTTTTGTTATCTTTAGTGTGGTTAGTTGCTTTATTGCTAATCTTGGTGGGTAACTGTATATTATTCACTCTATTGTTCAGCAAAACAAGAGAACCTTTGTCATACTCCCAACAAGGCTATTTATATAGTGTGGCACTTCTGAGGGCTTCTTCCTGTCCTGATGTTCTTCCACCTTCTGGGGAAAGGAAAATAGTTCATCTGAGAGGGAGAGTGAGCAGTGGTCCCTCTTGACAGCTGCTGAAATACAGGCGAGGTGCAGGTCCCTGGGATGCCGCTGGGAACAGATTTAGTGGTTTCCAAAGATTTAGTTGTGTGTGGTTGAGGCTGACCAGGAAGTTTATTGAACCTGAGATGTGCTCAGGTCTGGCCAGAGACAGCAGCTGGGGTGGTCCTCACTGCCTGACACTTGGTGCCATCGTGGGATGGGGTCCCTGCAGCTGCCCAGGCTTTGTCCAGCAGAGCCTTGGGGACCAAGAAAGACTTGGGAAAGTCAGGAGATTCTTGTTTTTTTTATTATTATTTCTTGACTCCTTGACTTCAGTGGGGGATTTTCTGTTAAGGGACATCAACAACCATGATCTTTCCTTGCGAGATGGGGGTTTCCTCCCTGGGGTTAGTGGGTGGGTGAAATCTAAAGGCTTTGCTGACCTTTGTGGCTGAGATTTGATCTCATGGGTTTAGATGGGCTGGTGGGAAGAGCAGGGCAGCTCCCTGCCACAGCTCCAGAGGCACCAAGAGGGATTCCCACCTGGAGCAGGAACGTGTACCTCACCTACAAACTCACCTGCAATATATTTATGCCTCCTTACTGACGAACAACCCTTGACAAGGAATCATCAAAAACCACCAACTTAACTTCTCTTAGGAAACAATGAGCAGCCTTAGCTCAAAAAGAATCCCAGCCTCGAGGTCAGCCATGGAGCAGAGCTTTGGGAGACGGAGCTTATATTTCACATGCCTGCTTTGTATCTGACCTGACGCAGGGCAGCAGCCACCGGAGCAGAGCTCTCCGTGGCATTAGTGATCATTAACATGCTCGGAAAACTTGGGGAAACAGGCGCGCTCGAGCATAAAAAGCCGCTGCTGCTGCTTGCATTTCAGCTCCCCCATTAACACCAGCGTTTCTTAGAGGGAGAATAATTGTGCTTTTGGAGTTTGGGGGGAGGTTTGCCAGTAGCTGGGAATTGTGTGGAAGCAGGAATATCTTGTGGATGTGTAACACAAGCGTTAAGCAAATGTAAAAACCAGGCTCAGCAGGGAAAAATCTGCCTTATTTTGTGTGCCAGCGTCTGCGGGACAACTGTTAAACCCCACGGAAAAGAGGCTACAAATAGGCAGCTCTCCCTGTTTTGGGCGATCCTTGAATTATTATTTGTGAAAGGGGCAAAACCCCTCTCTTTTTATATTTTCCCTTGCTAACCAGCTGTGCAAGAAGTTAAACATCGTAATTAACCCATATGTGACCCAGTGCATTTGACTGATTTGCAGGCAGGGCCGGCAGGGTAACTCGAGCCGGCAATTTGAACCCAACATGTTCGTAATGATGATTTTACAGTGTAATGGTCGCACTAAATCCTTTCGCTTTTGCTCTGTAGCCGCTGTTGTGACAAGAAAAGCTGTGGCAACAGAAATGAGACTCCATCAGATCCAGTGATAATTGACAGGTAAGGACTGCTATTGTTTCCTTCCATTTTTTTTTTGCTTCCTCTCTCTCCTCATTATAATGAAACACCTGCCCCGTGTTGCTAATGGGGAAGAATTAGGAGGCTATGTGGATGAAATTTTGGGTTTTTTTGATGCAGAATTTGTTGTGCTTTGCAGTTGTGATTGCCTTGGAAGGGCCATATGTGGGAAAATGTAGGGATACTGGAGCACCCTGCTCTGGGGAGAGCTCCAGCTCTTGTAACTGATTCATGTGCATAAAGAGGAGATTTTTCTTTCTGACTTTCTGTGACTCAATTCACATGCTATGCCAGGGAAGCTTCAGGAATAAAATAATAATAGTTTGTGATTTATGAAATGTGGTTGGGTGCTTATAAATATTTAACTTTTATTTGAAAAATGTTTGAATCATTATCACTTAGCTACTGTAGTTCTGTTGGATGCAATCCATCTACATTTTAAGGCTTTTATTTATGCATAAAAACAGTTAAGAAAATAGATCTGCAATGTAAGATTTTTTCCCTCCTCTTATTTTCTTTGGTTGGAATACTATTTTGACTGTATTGTCAGTTGATTAATTCATTTTTGCCTGTCTTAATTATTGTGTTTTTAAACAGATCCATATTGCTAATCTGACATCACTGAGTAAATCATTGTAGTACAATACATCTATTCCTGTTGTTCTGAGCCATGTGTAGTTTCTGTTGCTTGCCAATTATGCAAAATGGTAGCTAAAGAGCCATTTTTACATTTTTATTGTCCAAATGTGTTGTCCAAAGCCGTGTGGGATAGCCAGGGTATTGTGCAGCATTACTCCATAGGAGTTAAAGGGCCACCAAGCACCAAAAGGATCTGTCAGGGCTGGGGAGAGCAACACCCTGCACTGAGCTGTGAATAGAGGGACCCCAAACACACAGGGATGAGGGCACAGAGCATTTTCCTCTCCTTGCATTGCTGTCTGAATTATGTTTGCTGTAAGAAGTTCATAGAATCTTCCATTCCAGAGCATCCATTTTATGAAAGAAGGTGAAGTGGGTTTGATGTGTTGGGGGCTCCACTGGAGAGCAGTCCAGAGCCTTGTGCTCATCCCAGCTCCCAGTTCTTGGATGCGTTGGGTAGGAAAGTGCTTTTATTGGATGCTTATAGCAGATGTTTTGATTAGCTGTAATAAGTCATCCTGAGAATGTTTAAATCTCAGAAGATATCCCTATCTATTTTAACTAGGCATATTTTCATCTTCCCTGAGCATCAGGTAGCACCAGAGGAAGTGTGTGTGGGGGAAAGCCCCCCAGTGAAACCTGTACAGAGCTGTGTTTTATAAGCATGCTGCAGAGCTGAACGCTATAAACATGGTGTTAGAGTGGCATTTTGAGCAACATGAAAGCTACAAAATTCACATGAATTTTTCATTGTACTAGAAAGTGAGATGTTAAGATGCTAATGGCAGGTTTACAGAAATATTTTGTTTAACTATCTAGTATGCAAAACTCCCAGTTGCAAATAATATTAAATTTTGAAAGCCAGAGATGCTGTCTGTTACATGTTTCCTGCAAAATGAGGAAAATAGGTACAGGAAAAAAACCCCAGCTTTAGCTTCCTAGCAGTGATCCATACCTCAGTCTTTACATGAATTGATGCAATACTTACCAATTTTGAAGTTTCTTCTTAAAATGCAAGGTAAACACAACTCCGAGCTGATAATACAAACCCTGCCTCGCCACCCGCGCTGAATCACACTTGGCTTGTGAATGGGTTAAGCTTTTAAGTTCTTCACTTGGTTTTAAATTGTGACTTTGATACAGGAGGTTGATATGACTGTGGTTTGAATATCACTTGATTTTGACCTGTTCCTGTGGGTTGCAATGGCATAAGAAATTTGACTCAGCAGTACTGTAATTAGCCCTCCCTGTGTTTTTGAAACAGGATTGTGTTACCTGGATTGCATTAGTGTGGCTTCTATTGTTGCCGCTTCGCATCTGTCCCAGTAGGGTACTTAAAACCTTTTCTTGGCTGGGGCTAGTTCAAACAATTTAGGCCAAGCAAGTATGTGCTTTATACAGTTAGTAGCTTTAGTGATGTTTCTTGTGACATTTATCCTATTCATTTTTCTTGTCCCCTTTGGTTTGGAAAGGATGAAGTGATTTATATGGAGCCTTTTTACCTGAAAACGAGTCCTTTAAAATTGTTCTGTGATTAAAATGCCTGCAGAAGTCAGGCCATTTGTTTGCTTGTGCTCCATTGTCACTTCTCCATGCACACAGTTTTAAACTATTATGTCAATTGATATGCAAAGCCATATTTAGTTATTTTTATTTGCACTGAGCTTAGAGAACTCATTTACCATTTGGGCTAAAGCACTCCCACATGCCTGATGTTCTGATCAAGTCTTTGCCTATGGATTTAATCTAACTCTTGCATCAAATCTTGTGAATCCTCAGACTCTGACCTAACATAGAGTTTAACATAGAATCTATCCATGGGATTTTTGACATATGTACTTACATGGAAATGTTATCTTCTTCTGACAAGTTGGAGTACTATTTGGGATTGATTAATTCTCTTTGATGAGGCTGGAGAGACTCGGGATAGAGAGGGCTCTGGCTTTGTGGTGGTCTGGTGAACTTGGAGAAAAGGCTCTTTGGCAACTTCAAAGTTACATGTGCTGTATTCTCCTTCAAAACCTGGATATATGTGAAATCAAATTGTATATTTCTTTTTAATGAAAATGTGGGTTTTAAGAAAGAAAGTCTGTAGCTGTGTTTGAAAAAGGATATGACTTTATTCTGTATAAAATTGTTTTATACTTTGCTCTATTATAGTAGCAGCAGATACAGCAGTGAAAGGGACCTAAAGAAATTTATACTCATATAAAACAGTGATTTAAATTTTCTCTGGAGAACAAAATTAGTTTATTATGATTACAGAGCAGTCATCCCAAGGAAGTTTCTTGGAAACCTGTGTGTGTCTGTATCATCTTCTTAGCATAGCCTGTATATTTTATTGCTAATCCAGTTACATGTGTTGAGATGAAGATCTGATGAACAGGAACTCATTTTAAAAGGGGTATTATTGTCACAATACAAATGCACAATTCCTCCTACGAGTGCAGTGGCAGGGCTGTATTGTAATCACACTTAAAGAAAACACAGAGCACTTCCTGTTATTAAATTAAATTCTAGATTGATTTAACTTTCAAATTGTAACTCATATTTGAATTTAAAAGGTTTGCAATAAAATTCCTGTGAAGAAATTGAATAAATTGTGGTTTTATTACCACTCTGGATATCCTGGTATCCTAACCTTTTTCCTTACAGTTATCTTAGTTCAATAAATAAAACCTCATTAGACTATTCCCATTTCAACGAGTTTATTAAATTTTACAGGAGTAATTAGCATAAGCTGTGCTAATTTTTCTGGAAGACTAATGAGAGAGCTTCCTAATTAGGTTTGCTTTGTAAGAATCAGAAAAGATGATAATGACAAAAGTCACATAGGGGAGAAAGTGGGGCTTTATGTTATTCCTTGGTTCAGGAAAAAGGCTCCTCTCTTGGCACTCTGTTCTAAACTTTTAAACCCAATTTACCATTGTCAGAACCAATATTTAATGGTGTTACCAGTGCCTGCTGGGGCTTTTTTACCTTTTATGGCTGCATCCAGTCAATAGGAGTCCTACTGACTGATAAAATAGGAATAGCCACTGCAACCCCAAATATAGTGGCAGAAAATATATATGCCATATATATATCATATATATCCTGCTTGAGACATTGAATGGAAAAAGGGCTGAAACAGGCAGTTCCTGGCTCATCCCAAATTTTGCTTCTTCCCAGAGTACTTGAGCAGGCTGGTGACAGTGACCTGGGATTGGCTTTGCTAATATTTACCAACAGAGGCAGGACCTGTTGTGAGAATCTGGCCACTGTCTGTCTTTTGGACTGATAATCTTTAGGTGAGGTGGAAGTCAAGGGGCTTTGGGCTGGAGCTCCCCTGGGAGGGACTGTGTGACCTCTGGGGACAGGGGGTGGCCGGGGCCTCTCCTGGCCCTGATCTGGGGGTACACTGAAGGTCTTCATGTGGCATTTTGGATGCAGTTTGGGAGCAATGAGGAGGTTTGTGCCTTTCCAATGCCATCAGAGCTCTTGTCCATGGAGCAGGGGTGGGGACTCATGGGTTGGAGGTTGTAATATTTCCTATACCTTGATGACACCAAAGTACATTTTAATGGATGACCTCCTACCAGTGTCTGAAAGGCCTCTGTGCTCCCAAGATGTGCAGGATGCTCACCTTGGCTCTCTGTAACTTGTCCCAACACACCCAGCCAACTCACCTACAGATGGGTTTGAAATCTTTCTGCCTGTAACCTGAAAAGTTTTATGTTTGTGGATAGAATTTCACTGTGCAAGGACATGAAAAACTCATTACCTCTGTTTTATTGCTTTACAAGTCATCAGGTAGTGGATTGTATTTTACAAGCCTGATCATCTTTTCATCCTAAATACCAGGCAGGTGGAAAAGTGACTGGGAGGACTGTATCACACTCCCTGCATCCTCCCCACAAACACATTGCTTAAGTAGATGTGCAAATAATGCATTTTGCAGTAGCTTTCCATGTCTGGAGAGAGGGGGAAGGAGATGCAGGCAGAACCTGCCCTGCAGCAAAAGGGATGAGGTAGGTTTTGCTGAGAGGGAGCTGCTGAGGGATGCTTTGGATGGGGCCAGTGCTGCAGCTGATCCCCACCAGCCTGCAGGGACGTGGGCTCGTCACAGCACTGGTGGCACAGCAAAGTGGCAGGAGATGCCAGCTGCTCTGGCAGTGGCCTCTTGGCAGGAGTGCAGGTTCCTGCCCTGTCCTGGTGCTATCCTTGTCTCCCTGAGCATGTCAGTACCAGAACCTGGCTGTGTGGAGTCAGGGGAAGCTGTGTCTGCCAATGCCCTGCTCCCCCGTTGCTCACACCAGGGATGGGCTGTGGGGGAGCCTGGGGGTCCCATCACTGCTGGCTCCTTGGGTGGGTTTTCCCACACAGAAGGAGAAGGAGGGCAGGCATGGAGCCCACCGATAGACATCCAAGGTGCAAAATGTCCCTGGGTGTGAATATTTGCCTGTTATCTGGAATTTTGTGCTGGAAACCACCCCAGCCTCCCAATTGCTGTGCTCCTTCCAG
Organism: Onychostruthus taczanowskii; assembly: GCF_017590055.1. NCBI lineage: Eukaryota > Metazoa > Chordata > Aves > Passeriformes > Passeridae > Onychostruthus > Onychostruthus taczanowskii. Next base: position 3,968,852 of record NW_024498573.1, read on the forward strand.
AGCTAGATGGGAGTTATTGATCCATCAGGGAGGAGTCAGAGGAGCAGAAGCTGGGTGACAGAGCTACCCCCAGCATCACACAGAGATGTCTCCCAGGCTCTCTTTTCAGGCTGTGCTGCCTAAACCCCCTGGGCCTCTGAGCAGGGTGTTCAGAGACAGAAGTTGGCCTCGAGCGCTTCATGCGAGCTCCGGGAGCCTGTGAGCCCACACATTTCTGAGAGGGGAGGGACCCAAACACACATCCTCCAGGATTTACTTGTGATTGATGCAGCTGAGAAGCATTACCCAGAACATTTCCCACATGACTTAGGCAACCAAAGGCATTTTGAGCTGTTGTGAGATAAATGGGAGACTGATCAGTAGAGGCTTCTCACACTGAGATTCGGGCTTGCATGCTTGCCTCTCTATGAGTGCTCCTCATGCATGTGGTGTCAGCCTTCTTTCTGGTGATGAAATCACTAGAGCTGGGGGTAACTTTGTAAGGATTCTTGCAAAAATCTCTTGGTTTCAGCCTGTTGGGGTTGGCAAATATCACTGCTGCTTATAAATTCCTTTATTTTGCTCTTGGGGCTGAATGAACTTGGTCAGGGTCAAACCAGCTTCTGCTTATTGTTTGTTTGATTACCCTTCTTTCTGCCTCCAAGTATAAGAATTTTTGTGTGATCTCAGAAGTATTATGCAAAACCTTAATTTGGTCTGAGCCTCACTCAGAAGGTTTGTGAGTTGCTCAGCAAACCTGTTCTGAGTTTTCAGTTTGTTATTAAATCCCAAACCAGGCAAGCCTTATGTGGTTTTGGGTTTCACTGCAAACATTTCACACTACTCTAATAGTTACTTGCTTCTCTCAGTGATGCCTTGTGAATCCACAGCTAGTGTTTGGGGCTTTAGTTAACTGTGATCTTATGTTTGATTATTACTATTTCATATCATTGGTGATGTAGCAGAGGCTTCTATTGCAAAGCAGGCTCATTGTGCTGAATGCTCTGTAATTTCTAAGCAGGGAGATGATCCCATTCCTGAGGAAAAATGGTTCTCCTGATGCAGAGTAAAAATTGAGATTTTTCTAGGGAGACAAAAAAGCTTGTGTTGAATGTCCTGGGGATGAGGGGAACTGAAGACAAGATTGCTGATTTTGGCATTTGACTGTTAGAGCTCATCCACAGCCATGGGCTTGGCCAGCTGTGACTTGAGTGCACACATGGGATGTGCTGGCCCTGCTGCCCGGAGGCCAGCATGTCCATGTCAGTAAATCCCTTGGGCTCTTCCTGAAAATCTCCTGCTCAACAAGGGTTAACAAGTTTAGGAGACTGAATTGGTTTGTTTTAGTCCTCAAAGTCCATCCTGAAGACCTTGTGGATTTTCTTGTGCAAAAGAATCTGAGACCTCATGGATTATTCTGCTGCTCTGTTCTGGTGGCAGTATTTGGGTATTTGAGGTTGGAGGTGCTTTAAAAATGTTGGTGCAGTGACCTCCTGCAGCACCAGGAAAGCTCTGAATGCTCTGGCCCCAGTAGGAGCCCAGGGCCTGCCAGGGGGATCCATCCCTTTGTTTCTTGTCACAAAACTTCAAATGTGCTCTTCATACCTATCGATTTCTTAATATGAACTCCTTCTTCAAAGCATGTCCTGCAGCAGGGAGGATGTGCTGGGCACAGTGGGCTCCCTGGCTCCATGCAGCTCAGTGCCTGCTCTTCTCTCTCAGGAGTGGGGATTTTTTGAGGGGGGAAAAAAACCCTGTCTTTTTCTCATATGCATATATATATACACATAGTTTCTGGAGTGGATAAATTTCCTCTTCCATCTTAACACCTGATTTATTTCCATATTTGCTGTCGCAGTGGGAATGCATACATGAATAAGAGCAATGGGGAAATGTATTTGCAAAGATCATCCTCAGTTTTAATGCAGATTAGCTAAAATTCCTCTGAACATGAAAAATGTATCTCGGCTCTATCCCAGTGTTTACTGGATAAAAACACAACCCAAGCTTTATTCTCCAGGAGCTGAGGCGTGTGAGTAGTTTTCTTCATGTGAGTTTTCATAAATGTTTTCATGTTCCAGCTACCAAAATGTATTCTTATAAGTAATTGGCCACACTTATTTAAATAACTATGTTAAATTCACAGGCACTTCTGCCTGCTGGAGGTATTTAATTTTAATACAACATCTAACTAATAAAGTTAAAAGAGAGTAAGAAACACTTGTAGATTACTGTGCAAATCATGACTAAGTTTCTAGAAATGGTTTTAACACTGTGCTCAGAAGTCTCTGTAGTAATAGTGGGAAATGTTGGTACGAATTTTCCCCTTTCCCTGTAACATCATGATATTTTTTCTGTAACAGTTCTGGAAAAGTACAGAAAACCCATACAAAGTTCCCAGTGTGTCACATTAGCAACTTTGCATAGGTAGTTTGTGATCAGAATATATTACTGTATCAACTGGGTGTTTACTTTTTTTGCTAGGACAGTATTTTAAAGGTTTTTACTTTTTAAAGTGGAATGAATAATTTTCTACCTGCTTTTTAAAAACGGCGTTTGGAAATAGGAAATGTGAATATGAATTTTCTGTTGCTGTTCATGTGTGAATGATATGAAATTAGTTATTAAAAGGCTTTATATCAAGTCACTGAAGTTATATGCTGGACTGTAGTGGGGTGACCCAGATATAGAGCCTTTCAGAGCAATCATTGAAATGCTATGAACAGTGCTGTTTTGTCTTTGGTTTCTTGCTGCCTCTAAAGGTGTAGGCAGATGAAGATAACTTTAAAAAGAGCTATTTCTCCAATTACAAGCTTTTGTCCAAGAGCAAAGAAAGATTTTTAGACTAACAGCATTCACTATAACAAAATTAAATTCCCTTCATCTGACAAGAAGCAGAGTCTGGCAGTAGTTTGGGATTTTTTGCTGGGGCTGGAGCAGCAGCTGCCCTCTGCACCCTGTGTTTTTCCCAGAGGGGAGGTGGGGCACTGTGTGCTGTCCCCTTCCTTTGGGGACATCATTTGCTCTTCCCAGGGCTCTGGGGAGGGCTGAGGGAGCAGCATCCCACTGTCACCCCCCCCTTCCCCACCCCCACCGTGCCAGGAGGCCCAGCCAAATCTTTTAGGGTTTGTAAGAACACGTCCAATCTGGCATTCCACAACTACGGCATCTCGCTAACGGGCTGAGGCACCAGAGTTCAGTAATGTAATATAAAAAGTAATGGTGTTAGCTAACACATCCTTAATAAGATATTGTCTGCTGCTCTGCCATATGCTACCGAGCAGGCTTTCCCTCTGTGGGGCTTTTGAGTTCTCTCAATAAGATTATTTCAAATACTCTAATCCTGAATCATTGACATGAATACAAAAGCCTAGTGACATCTAATAGATGCCTCTTAGCTTTGCTTTTCCTCTTGTTCCTTTCCTTTTTCTTCTCTTTTTACCTGACAAAAAGCTTATAGACACTTGGGCTCTGTCTCTCAGTACCAGCATGTGGGTCCCCTCATGAAATATAAAGGAGGAAAAAGGGCTGACATAGGGCTGATAAGCCACAGAGCAAAGGACCATAGAATTAAAAGTAAATGCCAGTAAATCCTACCCTGTACACTCAGTTGTTCTTTTATTGTTTTCTTTAATTCTTCCAGTGCCATGCTGGGCTAAAAAGAGATGAAAACTGGTGCTACCAAAAAAAAAAAAAAAAAAGGTGGTGCTACAATGGCAGGGTCATATTGGCTTGCTTGATTCTTGGGTTTTCCTAGTGCTCCTCTCACCTTGACTTTCTAGGCAGAGTTGCAAACATTCAGCTAAACACATAATTCAATTAGATGAATGTTTAGGTCACGTTTTTCAAAGATTAATTAAAAAAAGAAGAAGACATCCTTGTGTGACATGATTGTGACCCTGGAACCAATTAATTTTATATTACTAAATTGTTGGAAAGACTTAATATTCCAATGTGTGTGTCTAGCAATCAAAAAACTATTTTCCCCTTAGTGTTGCCTCAACAACTGTTAGAGGGAGAAAATAATTTTCTGTTCCATCTTCTTTTGGACTTTGAAAAACTACTCATCTTTTGATTCCAAAATCTTCCTTTGGAAAAAGTTACTGGTGCAGGATACAGCCAGTGTCTACAGTTGGTTAAAAATAAGCTATTTAAAACACAATACTTTTCCTTAATTTTTCTCCATGGTTTTGCAGGGAGACTCTCAGGCTCTCCTGACCAGGATAACCATCAACTTCCACCCAGTTGAGTCAGGTCTCCTCTGTAAACTCCCTCAATATAATCCTTCAGTCAGATTTTTTGGCATCTGCATCACTACATAACCATTGGCTGACTTCCCAGATGTTAAGTCACTTTGATAAGTGGATGTTAAAAACCACTTTACCTAGTTCAAATTTTGTAGAAAGATGACACAAGGAGAGGAAAAATGTATTCTGTATTCATTATAAAGTTCTTTGCTCTGAAAGAAGAATAAAATTAGCCACACTCAGAGCTATTAAGATCTGATGGTCGCTTCTCCTCCCAGCTGCTCCAGGTGCCTCCACATCTCTGCCACAATCCTGCACGAGCTGGGATTTGGCTGCAGAGGGGAGTCTACACCCTGGAATATCTATCTGGAGGTTTTACAGGCAGAAGAAGGAAAGGACCTACAGCTTGGATCAGGATTACCCCCTTTTTAAAGAAAAATTAGGAAATTCAGCTGCGTTACAAATTAGTGTCCTGGAGTTTTCTGTGGTCTGGGGAAGAATTTGTTTGTCATGCTGGGGTTTATGTGTTAAAAGCAGCTCTGTAAAGCTTTTTTTCTTATCTCTGGTTCTTTCTGTCGGTACCATGGCCTGGTGTTACTGGGCCCTGCTGGACTCTGAGGCTGCTGAGTGAGGGATGCACCTTGGGAGAGTCTCTTCCTTATGGAGCTGTTTAGGAAGGCAGTCCCAAGGCTTTTTTTTTTTTTTTTTTAAGCACAGTGAGCTCCATAATAGCTCTGGCATTCTAGAAAATGAAATAACTGTACTGTGGTGTAGGAGGAAAACTTCTCGCTGAACCCCATTATGTGTACATAAATTGTCATCTGTCGTGTACCACGTGGCAGGAGAGAGGAACTTTCTATTTTTTTTTTCCTGAAGGATTGCCCTGCTGTGACAATGGTAACTCAATTTGTCAGAAATTACAAGAGCATTAATACATCATGCGCTAATGTTTCATTAGTACATTAATACTTTTGAAGTCATCGGAATTTCCCTAATAAATGTCTTCAAAGTTGGCTGGCCATTCATAAATTTGAGTTTTCAGCATTATAATTGCAATTGAGATACCTATTTTCCCTGATTAATCCTTGGAGTTTGTGTGTAACAATCAGCCTTGTTGACATTCACACTTGAAAGAATAATGAAAGAATAATGTTAGTTAATATTTGTGTTATTGCAGAGTGGCATGATTTGGAGGGGAAAAAAAAAATAGGGAGTCTATTCTCAGGGAAACAAAAGAGAATTTTGGGAATGCTTTTTGCCATGGTAACCCAGTTATTGCTCATTAATCTGTCACCTACGAAACGAGCTCCAGACTCCGACGCTCGGCAGCGTCCCCGGGGGTCGTGGTACCTGCGGCCGCCCGGGAGGGTCCCCCCGCCACCAAATCCCATCATGTGCCTGGATGGGCCTCAAAGAGGGGCACCCCCTCCCTGCCTGGGCCACCTGGGCTGCCTGGCCCTGCCACCCCAAAGCAGCTCCCCGGGGTGATGGGGAGCCGGCCCGTGGGCACCGCTGCGCTGGCTTTAGGAGCCGCCTGCATCTCCAGAAGGAAGGAAATTTTTTTTCCTTCATTTCCAAGATAAGGTGTCATTCATGAGAGCAGCGTGCTGAACTAATCAGGTTAATTGAGAGGCCCTGAATAGCTCTCATTGAGCAGATCCCTCCTTCCTGCTCAAGGCAGATAGTGCAGACGGAGAGATTACAAGTGCTTTAAACTCTTTCTCTCCATCTCTGAATTTCACACCCATTTCAGGATGAGGAGGGTCAGAGCAGATGTGTGACACGGGGGTTGTACAATTTAGCTTTGCTGGCAGCAAGCTTTTATTTTTGTTGTTTGGGTTTTGGTGTGGTTCTTTTTTTTTTTTTTTTTTTTTTTTTTTTAATTTTTCCTTTTAATCATCATCATTGTGATTATTTTTCAGTGAGGCCAGTGCTTCCTATCTCTCCTGATGCCAGGGACACCCTGCTGGTTTACACCAGCTGGAGTGGTGTAAATTACTCCACTGTTTTGGAAAGATGCAGAGGACATTTGGAAAGATGTAGAAGACTAATGCAGTTGTGTGATTGGCTCTAGACTGACCTGCTCCTGAGTGTTGTTAATATTAAAATTATTTCAGACCTAACTCATGGCAGGGCTGCAGGAAACATTAATTTTAAAAAGATGTTTTCAGTGTTTGAAGCAGATAGCATTTGGGTTTATTGCTTTTATGGTATCATTTCCCTTTAAACCCTTCTAATCGAAGTGGCTGTATGTAATTTTATTCAAGTTTACCAGAATGTGAAAGCATTTCCCTCTAGATACTCTTGCCAAATTAGGAACAGCCAGGCTCCAAACCTCATCCTAATCTTCCTACTTGCCACAGTCTATTACATTTTCTTTGCAAATTGTAACTGTTAGGGTGAAGAAGAGAGAATTTTCAGGAAAACAAATTCCCCAAAAGTCGTGTGTGTGTCCCCACTTCTCCAAACTTCATTCAATTTACACACGAGCTAAACATGAGCATCGTTGTCTCTGTTGGCCCCCTCCTCTCCCCCCCGGCTTCTTTTCCTTGCAAGTTTCAGGAATGACTTTAATTATCTCTACAATCAAATTCTCACTGCTGTCCCTGTGAAAGCGTGTAGTCATGGATTGCTGGGATTATTTTCTTTAGCACTTGGGGATAGGGAAACTGGTTGTTTGGAAATGAGAACCAGCTGGGTTCTCAGAGCTGGAGTTTGGAGGGAGCACAGAAACCCCAGTGCTGAGCAGAGCCCGAGCTCAGCCCCCAAACTGCCCCTGCTGCCTGGGCCACAAGGGATTAGGACATAGCAGGGCTGGGTTTTTATTTTGTTTATCTCATTAATATGCATCTCCAGGGTGGCTGCTGCCGGGGCTGCCTGAACTCCTCACCAAAGTTCCTGGAGGCAGAGGTGCATCCTTGCAGTCCCATTCCTGGCTTCCCCTGCCTAAAACAGAGAAAATAAAGTTAATTAATAGAAATCAATCCAAATATCTGTATCAGGCACAAGTTCTGCAGGTGACAGCTAAGCAGGTAAAGAGAGATTAATGCAGCAAAGGGAAGAGCAGAGATAACTTACATCCTTTGTTGCCCTAGAAGAAAAGCTGCAGGGGTGGTGTTCTTCCTTTCTTCTAGTTTGGAAAAATTAGTTATTTGTCATACCTTATTAATCTGTTTTAGTGCCAAATTCAATATAAAATTAGGACCATACATGTAGTCAGAAATTATATGAGCTATGCTTTTAGCTGAGTATTTTGTCATAGGGAAAGACAGAGAAATCTTCATTTAGTTATAAGGATGTAAATTTGGAGATATTCCACTGGCTTTAAGGCAGTTGCTTCATATTTCTGTCTCTTTAAGAAAGAAATATCCATTCATTGGGATACAATGTTTTGTTTCTAGGGTTTATTTACATTTTAAGATAACAGTATAACTTAGATTTACTTGTATATTTTCTGCTTTCAAGGTTCTCTCATACTCCTGCAAGTTGTGTTTCTCTACACACTGTTGTTAGTTTGGTTTATAGTTTAAATTGTGACTTGTCAATGTTTGAAATGCAATAGTGACTAAATTGGTAGCTTAGGTAAAAAAGTCAAGAAAAAAAATCTTTCTGTTCCTTATAAAAAAGTTTATTGCAAAGAACATGACTGATCACTGAGCTTTGAGCAGCTACTTATAAATTATTTGATTTCTTTAATGCCTGGGATGCAATGACTTTGACTCTATTAATATCCCCTTTAGCACAAATAAATTGTTTTTTGAAAGATGAAACCATTTAGTTCTGAACATGTTTAGATGTGACCTAAAATCTCTCATATAGGTTATATACATTTTCACACATGGATTTGTATTTTTGATGGCTTAGGTTTTGTTGGTTTTCTTCATTTTTAATCTGGATTTTTTGTTTGTTTTCTTTTAAATTTAATTTTATTCTCCCCCCCTCCCTCCAATAAATAACTGCTGCATTTCCAGTCACTCAAATTTGGACAGAATTTTACTTCCTGTTTCAAAGGTCAAGGAAAGCTGACCTCAACAGCAGTGTTGAGGCTGCTGAATTATTCATATCATTGACTTTGTGTCAGCTTCCACATTTGTGCAGAGGGATGTTTTATTCATTTATCTCATTTAGGGACCTGCTCTGCACCTGTTTCTACCATTAAGTACCCTGTAATTTGCATTTGATGCTAATTTAGTTTCATATCAGCCTGGTCCCCTCTTGTTAATTTAATTTTCTAAGACCCTTTTCATTACAGTAGAAATGTTTCCCTCTTTAAAGCAAACATCTATACAAGTAATTGTATAAACTGCCTTTTAAATAATATCTTTTAGAAGATTCCATCGTTTAATTCCTTAATTCCTATAATTAGCCATGGTTTGATTAATGTTTCAAAGGGTTAAATTAAAATGCAGAATTACTCAAATGCATACTTGAATAATTTTCCCTCTGCTGATAACAGTTTCTGCATTGCTGCTTTTATTCTCCTCGTGATTCTGAATATTACATGTACTAACAAGCACTAATTTTCCTGATGTAGTGATTTTCCTATGCTGAGCAATAGCGGGTTTTAATGTACAATTGTTGGGAACTCCACACTGCCAGTGGGACACTTATTTTTTCTTTTTTTTTCCCCCTTCTGATCGATTGTAAACAGCTGAGGAGAAACGCTGTGGCTTGAGCTGCTCTGTGTTCCTTTCCAGACTGTAAGAAACTTAGAGATCCTTTATTTTGCCAACGAGCATCGCTGCTGTGCTCTCGCAAACAGCGTGATTAGTGCTGATCGCTGCAGAGAATCATTTGGAAATATTTACAACCGTCATACATTTGTTTGTGGAGGTGAAAATTTGCATCTGCTGTGATCCTACAGGGCAAAATGCTCCGGGGTTGTCACCCCCGGGCACACTGACGCGTGTTCAGAGCAGGAGTATGGCACTGGGGTAAATAAATGACCAGAGGGGCTTTAGTGGGAAATCAAGTCCCTTTTCTCCCCGGCGGGTTTATTTAGAACAAGGCTGGTTAATTGCAGTGGGGTGGGCGCTGTGCCGGGGGATGAACACCCCTGCCCCTCCCTGTGCAGCCGGGGAGAATGGAGATGTTGATTCCGAGCTTTCAGAGGTACAAACCCCCCTTCCCTCGGTGGTGTCGGGGAGGGGACGGCGACATCAGCAGAGGCAGGGCTGGGAGCTGTGGCCAGCTGGGCTTCATTACCCAGAGAAGCAGCCCAAGCGGATTCCTCTCTGTTTACAGTGGGGAGGGGGAGTGGGGCATCACTCCCAGGGGGCTGTGTCCCCAAATTCCCTTCCCTTCTTCCCTTCCCTTCTTCCACGCCCTCCTGGAGAGATTTGGCGTTTGCCTCTGTGTTGATGCTGCAGTGCCGTGGGTGGCAGGATGGATGCACGTCCTGCACAGGGCATCAGCTGTGCATCAGCTTTTGTTTTGCCCCGGCAGAAGGTGACACTCCTCCCCCTCCAAATCCCCCTGAAGTCACGGCGAGTTTGGAAGAGGCGCCTGTGGGTTTGGGATGAAATGAGGCTGTTCTGCCTCGGAGGTCCTGCTCCCAATAGTGCCCAGGGGTGCTCCAGGGGCTGAGTTTGGCTGTGCTGATCCCAAAAGTCTGTCTTCTGTTACACGACATGCCACTTAGATAAGCCTGAGACCTGGGCTCTGAAGCTGCTAATAACACAAGGATTTAATATTTAAAAATTGAGTTGAAGCAAAACGTCTGGTTTTGTGGGGTTGTTTTTATTCATCTGGTGGCAAAGATGCCTCACAGGCTGTTTGTGCTAGCAGAGCCCCCAGACCTGGTGTCAGGGGTACAATGTTTGTGCCCTCCTGAGCATTCCCAGTTGCAGGGTACCAGGGCTGAGGGATAGACCCGAGTACCTGCAAGCCTCACTTTCCCATCAGCCCACAAATTCGGGTATCCATAATAGCTCCCCCTTTATTTTGTCATATACTCACAATAACGGCCTCAGAGCTGGGCATTTCCTGAGTATTAATGACCAGCTGGGGTTAATGGCCCTTGCTTGTGCCTTGAGCCATCAGCTCCTCCCGACTGGTCATTAATTCCCAGGAAAAGCCCTCTGTGGAGGTCATTATTGCCTAATTATCTCCATACACTTTAATGCCAGTTTTGACAATGTACAGTCTCATACTTTGAGTTATAGGTACTTTATAATTCATTAAATAGCTTATCATTAAAACTGCAGATGATCTTGATTATTATTTATTAATGTTTTCCCTTTGATTTTTTTTTTTTTAATCTGATGCTCCCATTTCTGGAGGAGGGAAGGGACAAAGGTAGATGGGGTATGGCTCCAATGTCAAAAACTGTCACACAGCAGCTCTCCTGTGTGACCTCAGGAACTGTCTGGAGGGGTCTTCCCTGGATTTGAGAGGTCCCAAAAGCATCTGCCAGTGGAGCCCAGACCTCAGTTCAGAGCTCACCTTGCTCAGCCCTTAGCAGAGATTTGAGGAGCAGTGGGATGACCACCTCTGCTGGAGCTCCCTGGGCTGGTCCTGGAAGCATTGGCAGCATCTGGCCCACAATTTTGACAGTTCTGGACTCATTTTTCTCTTCACCTTGGTCCACATTCAGGCTTGGGCTTGCTTTGGTAGCCCTTCCTTGCCTTGGTGAGGTTATTCATGGGATGAGATCTGTTGGTGTTCAGGGTTTGGCCGCTTCCCAGCAGCATCAGGTTGGTGCTGGGTTTGGTGGGGTGGGAAATAAATGGGAGAGGTTCAAGCCAAGCAGAGGAACTGTAATTTTTGCTTATTAGTAAGAGTGTGCATCTCTTCCTCCTGGGAGCAGCTTCTCTTCTGTCACTCAGGTGTGCCTGTGGTATGACAGAGCTGCAGGTGCAGAGGCTCAGAGCTCTGCCTGTGTGTGCTGGGAAAGAGCCGTACTCAGCCCAGCCTGGGCTCCTCACTGGAATCATGGGCTGTGGAAGTGGCCAAAGGAGCCCTGACACTGATTCTAGGGGAATTTACTCTTATTTACCCCAGATGGCCCAATCCTGCAACCTTGTCTGGTTCTCCTTTATTTTGCACTCTTTTCCCCAGGCTTTACAAGTGAAATATCTGGATAACAGAAAGTGAAACCTTTGTATCTGTGGTTTCTCTGAGGTTTTGCTGTGCAGAAGCCCTGATCAGCACCAAGGGGGACTGTGACCCTTCTGGGCCAGCTTGGGGGCCACGATGCTGCCCTGTGCTTGTGGCAGATTGCAGTGGCAGGAGGTCTGTTAGCCACAAAACCTGTCAGGGTGTTTGCTCCCTGTACTCAGTCATTACCTGTGTTTCAGTTGCCTGACAGCATCATTCAAGAACAATAATAATAATGCCGTTTTGGAGCTGTTTTCTCCATTACCTGCGTCTCTGTTAGTTTTGTGTTTGCTGGAGGAAAAGTTGTGTGTGGATGTGAAAATACTGGCCCCATTGAGCTGTGCCATCGCCTTTGGAAGAGGCCAAATTTCACCCACTGTATTTGCTTTTCTACCTCTGAGCCGTGTTTGTTTACAAAACCTTCTTCTGAACTGCTGTAAACCGCCCAGCCGAGCTGCCTCCCCGTCCCAGTTTGCTCTGGCCTTCTCCAGAAACCAGTCCCTTTTGATTAAAATCATAATGTCATTTGAAAGCAGGGAAGCAAACCAACCCAAAGTCTTGTGCAAAGTTCGAAAGTAGCAAGTCGCTGCCGAGAGGGAAAAAACAACAAAAAAAGCCCCAACCAAAACCCTTAAAATTCAGGCTCAACGGGTCTCCTGTTACCGCTGTCAGGGAAGTCTAAGGGCTGGAGGCTGATGAAGAGTTACATGCTTAGAGAAAAAAAAAAAAAAAAAAAAAAAAAAAAAGAGGGCAAAAGGGAGCAGTGTTATTTACTTATTTATTTAAGAGCCTAAAAGATTTATGGTAAAGCTAATTTAGGAGCGCGCTGGGCTCTGCATCCCGGCTGCGCGCAGCGCGGGCAGCGGCGGCTCCGGGGCCGGCTCCCCCCGCCGCTCTCAGAGCTGCCATTGTCGGGGCCGTGAATCGGGGCTCACATCGGGGGCTCGGCGCTGCCGACCCGCCCAGGGGCCGCCCCGGGCCAGGGACCCCCGGCTGGGACAGCGGCGGCTCCGCGGCGTCGCCCGGAGCGCTCGGGACGGGCCGGGGCGGCGGCGGGGACCCCCCTTCCTGCCCCCTCCGCTTTCTTCCTCTCTTCTTTTCCTGTCTGCTTCTCTTCCCCCGCCTTCCTTATTGTCCCTCTCTTTTCCCTTTTTTTTCCCCCCAGTTATTTTTCACTTTTCTTCTATTTTCTTCCGCTTGTCTCTTCTTGTTTTTTGCCTCTTCCCCCTTTTTAAATATCTTCTATTTTCTCTCCACTCTCCTGTTTTCTCTCATCTTCTTATTCTCGTCTCTTGCTTATTTCCCTTTCCCTTTTCCAATTCCTTTCCCTTTTCCCTTTCCCTTCTCCTATTCCTTTCCCCTTTTCCCTATTCCTTTTCCCTATTTCCTTCTTCCCTTCTCTTATTCTCTTCACCTTCTCCTTTACTTTTCCTTCTCTTCCACTTTTCCCTTTCACTTTTTTTTTTGTTTTGTTATTTTTCTTTTACTTTCTTCTCTCTTTCACTTTTCTCTCTCTCTTCTCCCTCTCTAATTGTTCCCTTGCTAGGAGCCAAAGGCAGAATTACAAATGCAGCCTTGGCATTGTGGTTTGTAGGATTCTTCAGGGATGTTTTCTTCTGCACAGTATGTTCTGTACCTTCCTTTTGGATCGTCATCTCTGTGAAAGAGAAAATATTCCTTCTCTGTTCTGAGCACAGAAGCATGGTAGAATTATGAAGTGTAAGGAACGTTCTTCTCTTTCTCAACATCCATATAATTACTGTCAAGCCAAACCAAAAAGCCTCAGGCTTAGAGATCACTAGAGTAAAGTTACATTTCGCAAGACAAAAACTGAACTCAGTGCTCAAAACAAAAAAATTGGTGACCAATTCTGTGTCAAAGACTAAAAGCAGGCATGACATTTTGCTAGGAAAAAGCAGAGGCACTCAGGTTTGTTGCCATATGGAGTATAAATTAGTTTTATTTATATTTATTTGTTCTCTCCTGCTTTGCAAGGAGCAAACTGAGCTATTAAAAGTCTTGATTTTTTTTATTTTTCAAAAAGAAATTAATAGCATGAATGAAGAAAACATTGGAGGGGGGAATAGATGTGCTGTACAGTGACGACGTTGCCTTTTTTTAAGTCCTAATTCCAGGGTGGGAGCAGGGTTGGATGGGAAATGTATTCATGCAATGAAAGGCTGCATTTGAATGCAGCTTTTTTTTTTTCTTCTTTTTGTTTACATTTTCAGCAAAACCAAGATGACACAGCTGGGCATGTTCAAAGTGAAATAAAAATAGGAGTGAATAAATAAATAGTAGTAAAGAATAGTAGTAAATAAAAATGAAACCGAGTGAGCGCTGTGCAGAAGGTGCCCTGTGAGTGCCCTGGGTCTGGGAAGGTGCTGCCAGGCTGGGAAGGTGCTGCCAGGCTGGAATGGTGCTGCCAGGCTGAAATGGTGCTGCCAGCTGATGCCCAGGGAAGGAGGTTGGGTGGTGCAGGGAAGAAGAGGCTGCTGGGGCAGGAGCAGAGCTGGGCTCCTCTGGAGCAAATTTTCCTCCCATGCTGTGCTCCCATGGCTCAGCCCTGCCCAGGCAGCCTCGTGCTGTGAGCTGAGCATTCTTCTGGATGTTTTGGGGTGCAGTGTTTAGTTGAGAAAGGGGAATTTTGGCTGCCTGTCCCAATGCCATGTAGAACCCTCCTGCCTGCAGGCAGAGGAAGAGGAGGGGGTGGGAAAAGCAGGGAAGGCTGCTGGGGGGGGGGCTGGGAGCTGTAAGAGAAGAGGCTGGGAGACCTGGAAGTGGCAGGCAGACAGAGATAGATAGCAATTAGGATCTAGAAGCAGGCTGGGAGATAAGGAGTCACCGAAGATTTACTGTATGTATATGGACAGAAAGAAAGAGCGAGTACATTGGGAGCAGGGAGGGAGGTGTGTAGGCACAGTAAATCTCTGGTGATGCCATATCTCTGGCAGCTCCTGCATCCTAATTGCTCTCTCCTTGGCTGCTGCTTTCTGGCCTCCAGCCACTTTCTCTCCATTTCCCTTCCTACCTCCAGAGCCACCTCCGAGAGGCAGCGTTCAGCCTCTGTAGGGCTGGGAAGGGCGCTGCTCCCCTGGCATGGCTGGAGAGGTTTTCCTGAGCCTGCTGGGGTTTGTGCTCTGCTTTTCAGTGCCTGCAGTGAGCCCTGGGGAGCAGAGAGGAGCTGGAAATGCCGTGGCTTTGCTCCTTGTTCCCGGGCTTTGGGGCACAGCTGGGTGACCTGCACAGCTCTGCTGGGTTTTCCCTACCCGCAGTAGGAGCCCTTTGTGCCAGCTGCTCGGGAGCCAGGGAATTGCATTTGCAAGGGGGAATTCAAGATGCGCTTGTGGATGTCACCCTGGGGATCAGGGGCAGCCCCAGATCCAGCCTGTGCTTGCCAGGACAGCAACGATCTTTGCAGTCTCAAGAGAGTTTGGGCACTGCCACCGCTCTTAAATTTATTTTTAGGATTCTGTTCTTTGCCCAGGAACAGCCTCTAAATGTCTGAATCTTTGGGAAGGTCTTTCCTCACCTTCTCAACATTCACAAGTAGTTTCCCATGTGAGTTTTCTTGGGTCACATTCTATTTGCTTTAGGAACATGAGTAGCCCCAAGGACCTTCTCACAAGTAGGATTTACCTCTCGAGGTCAGAAAGATGGTGGGATCTGCAGTATTGCACTGAGCCTTGCATCCCTTTAACTTTTGAGGATTTTTTTTCTCTCTACCAGACAGGAATAAATGCCTCTTTGAAGCACAGCATCGTATTCTGTCATGCATCTTAGAGATCATCTCCTGATTTGTTCAAACTCATACCAGTAATGCTTAATTAGAAGAGTTTTATAACAAGTAAATATTTTCTTAAATGCATAATTGATTGTGGAGGGAAGGAAGAACTGCAGGAATGGAAATCATACATCATTTCATTATTAATGGCAATGTCTAAATAAAATGCAGACCTTGTCATATTTAATGGATGGCTGAGTCCATTCTGCTTTAAAACGCAAACTGTTTTTTTTTTTTTTTTAAAGGTGCCTGCGTTATTTCAGCCAGTTTAGGTGGAATTTAAGATTTTCATAACGTGTTTGAGGGATTTAAAGTTTGTATGACCTAAACTAAGTTGTCTCAGAGCAAACCAATAAGGAAATGGTTTTGGCGCAGGTTTGAAAGTTAATGTTCTCTTAAATTTTTTCCCTCCACTGAATAAATTAATTTAGGGATTTTCTTACAAACTGCATAACACCTAATGAAGGTTTTATATTTTTATTGTATATAAAAGTGAAGCTGGTGGAGCTCTGCAGATTTACACTCACTGCAGCTGTGGTGATTAGTGTTACCAAAAGGCAAATTCTGATTCTTGACCATTTATTAGCTGTGAGAGCTGAGGAGTGCTGTGAGTGCTGCTGGCTGGTGCTGGGATCTGAACAGGATTTGTGCAGCACAACTCAGCCTGCCTGGCTCTGGAGACCAAAGATACCAGGGAGATTTGGTGTCTGAGCACATCAGGGATTTAAGCAGCAGAGAGAGGCGAGCAGGGGATGGGATAGGAAATGAACACCCGATCTGCTGCTTGCTCAGCCTTGCAGCCTCTGGCTGCAGTGGGACTGGGGGCTCTCAGGGCTCAGTTGTGTTTGCCTCCACGTGAAGAAGCCTCGAGGGGCTTTGTTTGTGTGACGGGATTGCAGAGCAATGCTCGTTCACTGGAGGATGGACTGAGGTGGGATGGGTGCAGGTGTCCATGTCCTGCTGTTGGAGAAAGGCTTCCAGAGGTGGCTGCAGGCTGGGGACACTTTTTGTGCCTTGTCTTAAGGACCTGATCCATCAGGGCAGCACTGGGAGTTCCTCTCAGCAGATCTTCCAGACTAAGTCTCAACACCTTACAAAGCTGGAGAAATTTGTCATATTATCCTCTGTGTGAGTGCCAGGAACAGCCACATGTTCCCATGACAGGTACAGGTGCCAGACACAGCACAGGCCAATTTTCTTCTGGCAGGATCACTCAGAGTGCATCATGGCACAGCCAGGACAGGAATGGATCTGTGTCTGAGCAGTGCCACTGATGCAGACTGTCCCTGCTGGGGACCTCTGCTTGTGGTTCAGGTGACACCCAGCACCCAGTCTGGGGTCCTGATAGCAGGGGTGGGATGTCTGGAAGAGGAGAGAGAGTGACTGCAGGTGAAATGCAATGGTGAGAGGGGGAATGACTGAACTTGAAGCATCTTGGCAGCCCTGGGCACATGCTACAGCTGGTGCTTTCAAAAGGATGTCAGGAATTTTGTTCCCTGGTATTTGGCAGTGCTGTTGTGTCTTTGCCCAGCAGAGACCACAGAGGTCTTTAGATCTGAGCTGTGGAGAACTCCTGCCCTTCTCATCTCTAAATCTTTAAAATAATGCAGAGTTCATTTGTTTTAAAGCTTTAAACTCAAACCTTTGATGTTGCTCTTAGGAAGTTAAATAATAAAGCACAGTGCTCTCCGAATGAGGGCTTTTGTCAGAAAAACTTGCTTTACAATGAAAAGAAGGAAAACATAAATAAATGATACTCAAATATTTATAAAGGCATTCAGCAGATCAAAATGTTTCATTCTGCCTTTATATTGTTCCTTCGTGTCTCCCCATCTGAGACTATTTTTTGTTTAAACCATACAGTGCAGAATCTATTTTGCTTCTTATATCACTAATTTGCAGTGTTTTACTGAGTCCTTTCTCACAGGGACATCAACAAGGCATTCAAGGGACAGGTATGTAAATATAGGGAGGTTGTTGCTGTGGCTGCCAGTTCTGTGCCTCCCTGCCATGGGTGAGCTCCAAAGGGAGAAATGAGCTGCTCCAGTGGTAACATTAATTGCCCACAGGCTGATTAAGCCCTGTCTTTGTGTATTTCTCTTTCAGCAGTGCACATGTGAGAGAAGCCTCTGCCCCTAACATGCATGAGGTGCCACTGCCTCCTCCTGCCCAGGGAATATGGGATTCCCTGCTCCTGTCAGGGGCAAATCCCTGTCTCCAGCTCCTTTTAAGCCCACAGCAGGAATGTATCTTGAGCCCATTGCTGTGGGCAGGGGGATTGGTAGCCTCCTGTCTGCTTTTCCACACCCCATCCCTCTGGAGTGAGGGAAAATTGCTCGTGCTCCAAGGAAGGGGGTCACTGGAGGCAGAGATTCCAGGAGCACTTTAGAAGCCATATTTGGTTTGTTGGCTTTTTTTTTCCAAGTAAATACTTGGCATCACTTCTGCCAGCATCTGAACTCCTTCAGGTCCTTGTCTCTCCACATTGCCCATGAACTGTGCTGCCATCAGTGAGGTCTGGTCATGGTGTCATTGCCCCGAGGAAAATCCTTTCATTCTGTCAGGAGGATCTCAGCCAGGTCCTTGAAACTCCGTTACGGTATCAATATGTGCTGCTAAACAGGAGAGGGAGAGGTTTTGGCACCCTGAGCCTGCACTGGAGTTTTTATGTGCAAAGTGTGCTTTGGAAAAACACAACCAAGTAATAAACCCAATGAATTTTAACAGAAAATCCAGAGTCATTGTTCACATTTCCAATTTGCCTGGCTGGGAGCAGCGTCCTGTGGTTGTCTCTGGGGACCTGGAAGAGGTTTTCAGATGTGGTTCTGAATCCATAGCATTCATTGCTTTCTGTGGCACATCTGACCTCTCTCTGTTCCCCCCCCCCCCCCCCTTCTTTAAATATAAATAAGGTTTATTTATTTGTTTAAGTATTAGCCAAGTTCTGTATTGTAGGTTAGTAAAAAACCCCACAATCAGTACTTGCTATTGAGCAATGTTAATTCTGCTAAGACCTAAGCCTGAGTGAGTTGTAGCTTTTGTTCCTGGAAACTCAAGGATTCCTGGGATTCTCACTGGACAATGAGATTATCTATTTTTCTGTGGCTTTGAATTTAACATATTAATTTTCTGCTGCTTGTTGTTTAATCACCCACAGTTCAAAAGCAAACATAGAAGAAATCCTGTTGTTAAAGGGAATTTGAAATGGATTAGAGAACTCTTGGCAAACTGTGAAACCTGTTTGAGTTGTGTTACATCTGTATTTTGGTATTTTGATTTTCACTGTGGATGATGTGAAAAGAGAGAATGTAAATTGTCCCGACACACTGGCACCTGGAGAAGCTGTTCTGAGCCTTTCTGTACATCACTGGTGGGAAATGTTGTTCTGAATTACAAGAGCAGCACCAAGGTTTTTGGATTTCTGGGGTACCCAGTTGTTGAGTTTTGTCAGGCTGTGATCCAAGGGTCATGCAGGTTGTCCTCAGCAGTGTCACTGATCAGGGATGTGGTCAGAGGGACTTTGCATGGAAAGGATTGTCCGAGACCTTTCCTTTTGCAAAAATCTGTGTAAAACCGATCCCTTGTGCTGCTGTGTGGCTGTCATGGAGTTTGCAGTGGCCTTGGGCAGAGGGGGAAGCTTGGCCAGGTACAGTTCTGTGTTCCTCCAGGGTAGAGGTGACCCAAGGGAAGATGGAGAGGATGGGAAGGAGGAAGGGCTCACACCATGGAGCAATGGCAAAGCAGCTGTCCTGCTGGCTCCAAAGGAGGTGGCACTGTGCTGTCCCCGTGGGATGTGCCCAATCCAATGCTCTCAGGGGGACTTTGCCCTGTGGTGTTGCCTGTAGAGGAGAGGACTTGAAGTTGCTGTTTTTCTAAGGAATTCCCTTGTTTCATGGTCTCTTCATCCCTGGCCTCAAGCTGCTGCTTTTAGCAGCTGGTCCTTTAAGGGCACCTGCCCTGCCTGGCACTCTGGGGGCTGCCCTGTGGGTCTGCACATGAGGGGGATCTCAGTGTGTCCGTCAGTCTGTCCATACAGTGCTGTGGGCTCTGCCATGGAGGGGGTTTAACCTGTTGGCTTTGCAGTGACAAGACTTGTAAAGCCCCAGAACCTGTGTGAGCATGGCCGGACTTGCCTGGTGCCTTCTCATGGAGCCACTGGGAGGGCAAACATCCATCTTTCCTGGGGGCATCAGTCCATCCTGGGAGCCTCTGTCCACCTCCCCAGTGTCCTGGGGAAGCGCTGTGGCCCTGTGTCCTCTCACATTACAGGCTTCTCTCTGTGCCTTCCTTGGCCTGTTACATTACAAATAAATAATCGTAACAAAAGCCCATGTGCCTCCTTGGGAAAATAACAGTTTTCACATGCAGATACTCAGGAAGTTAAAATTGGAAGCTCTGACTAGTCCTGCTGATTTGTCCACGCATTTATTCTGATATGATGCTTAAATGGAATCAGCTTTTGGCTCTGGCACTCGCAAAGCACAGCTTTCCTACCCCAGTCTGAGCACAAGAGGAGCGGGGATGGGAAATAAGGTCTGTTTCTAAATGAGTGGGAGAAAAATCAGGTATGTGACTCCTCTAATTCAGACAAGGCTGTCTCTCATTGTTTGGCAGTTCAACTACAGCTTCAGTACATGGGAAAAATTTCTCTTCCAATTACACAGCAGTTTTGTGGTGGCTGAGTGCTATAAATGGGACTGCTTTGCAGCCAAAGATATCTCATTCATAAATCCCACTGTTCCACTCTATAATTTTTCTCTTTTGGATAGATCAGTATTCTGTGGTCATATCAACCACAATCATGCAAGCAAAAATGAGTAGTTAAATATTGTGACAGTCCTATAAGTCTTCTTAAGGCGCTGTGCATAACACAGTTATTCAAAAATGTCACTTGGTGCATGGAAGGGAATTGACCCTTTACTAATATTTCCAGTAAAAGCTCTTGATTAAAAAATCCCCAAAACCTGCTGAAGATAATCTGGGCTGGTTGGACAATTTATAAATTTTACTCTTAAGTGCCAATATTTTGACACCCATGTGTACAGACAGAGCTGTACAGAGACACACAGAGAGATCCATTTGGGCTATAAAAATGCAGATGTGGTACATACTCACTCATATGTTATCCTTTGTGCTGGGTTTGCGTGGGTTGGCAGCAGGGGGGTTCAGGGTGGCTTCTGTGAGAAGCTGCCAGAAGCTTCCCCTGTGTCTGACAGAGCCAAGGCCAGAGGCTCCAGGATGCACCCACCACTGGCCAAGGCTGAGCCCAGCAGAGATGGTGGTGGCACCTCTGGGATAAGAAAGGAAGGTGAAAAAACCCCAGTGCTGTTGCAGCCTGGAGAGAGGAGGGAGAATGTGTGAGAGGAGCAACCCAGGCTTGTGGACAAGGAGGGGGAGGAGGTGCTGCAGCTGCTGGAGCAGAGACTTCCCCTCCAGGTCCATGGTGGGACAGGGGGATACCCAAGGACCCTGAGGAAAGCCTGTGCTGGAGCAGGTTCCTGGCAGGATTTGTGGCTCCGTGGAGAGAAGAGCCCACACTGGAGCAGGTTCCTGGCAGGATTTATGGGTTCATGGAGAGAGGAGCCCACACTGGAGCAGGTTCCTGGCAGGATTGTGGATCCATAGAGAGAGGAGCCCACAATAGAGAAGGTTTCTGGCAGGATTTGTGGACCCATGGAGAGGGGAGCCCACACTGGAGCAGGTTCCTGGCAGGATTGTGGATCCATAGAGAGAGGAGCCCACAATAGAGAAGGTTTCTGGCAGGATTTGTGGACCCATGGAGAGGGGAGCCCACACTGGAGCAGGTTCCTGGCAGGATTGTGGATCCATAGAGAGAGGAGCCCACAATAGAGAAGGTTTCTGGCAGGATTTGTGGACCCATGGAGAGGGGAGCCCACACTGGAGCAGGTTCCTGGCAGGATTGTGGATCCATAGAGAGAGGAGCCCACAATAGAGAAGGTTTCTGGCAGGATTTGTGGACCCATGGAGAGGGGAGCCCACACTGGAGCAGGTTCCTGGCAGGATTGTGGATCCATAGAGAGAGGAGCCCACAATAGAGAAGGTTTCTGGCAGGATTTGTGGACCCATGGAGAGGGGAGCCCACACTGGAGCAGGTTCCTGGCAGGATTGTGGATCCATAGAGAGAGGAGCCCACAATAGAGAAGGTTTCCTCCAGGTCCATGGTGGGACAGGGGGATACCCAAGGACCCTGAGGAAAGCCTGTGCTGGAGCAGGTTCCTGGCAGGATTTGTGGCTCCGTGGAGAGAAGAGCCCACACTGGAGCAGGTTCCTGGCAGGATTTGTGGCTCCGTGGAGAGAAGAGCCCACACTGGAGCAGGTTCCTGGCAGGATTTATGGGTTCATGGAGAGAGGAGCCCACACTGGAGCAGGTTCCTGGCAGGATTGTGGATCCATAGAGAGAGGAGCCCACAATAGAGAAGGTTTCTGGCAGGATTTGTGGACCCATGGAGAGGGGAGCCCACACTGGAGCAGGTTCCTGGCAGGATTTGTGGCTCCATGGAGAGAGGAGCCCACGCTGGAGCAGGTTCCTGGCAGGATCTGTGGCCCCATGCAGGGGACACGCTGCAGCAGCCTGTTTTGAAGGACTGTACCCCATGGGAAGGGATCCACTGCAGCAGTGTGCAGAGAACTCCATGAGAGCAGCCCATGGCAAGGACTCACACCAGGGAAGCTCCTGGAGGATGCTTTGCCATGGGAGGAACCCCATGCTGGAGCAGGGGAGGAGTGTGAGGGATCCTCCCCCAAGGAGGAAGGAGCAGCAGAGAGGATGTGTCATGCAGCCCCCATTCCCTGTCTCCCTGTTTCGCTGGAGGTAGAGAAAAATAGAAGTGAAACTGAGCCCAGGAAGAAGTGAGGAAGGTGTTTTAAGGTGTTTCAAGATTTGGTTTTACTTCTAATTACCCCACTCTTTCTTGAGTGGCAATAAATTAAGCTAATTTCCCCAAGTTGAGCCTGTGACAGTAATTGCTGAGTGATCTCTCCCTGTCCTTGTCTTGACCCATGAGTCTTTCTATTTTCTCCCCAAATCCAGGTGAGGAGGGGAGGAATAGAGCAGCTTTAGTGGGCACCCAGGCTCAACCCACCACATCCTCATACGTTCACTTACTTTCTACAGATTATGTTTATGAATTTAACATGACTCTCCCTCTCTATTTGCTGTCCCTGGGAACACCTCTAGCTGGAAAGCTAAAAAATGAAATGCACATCTAAGGAAATGTTCCCATAAAAGAAATAACTCCCCAATGCCAGTGCTCTGTGCTCCCACACCCATTAGCATTCAGAGCAGCAGCGACTTCACACAGAGCCTGTAGGAGACACCCAGGACTTCCAGCACTCCCACAGACCCTGTGTCACCTGCTCAGCTGGTGTAAATTGGGCACTTCAGGGGGAATGCTGGAGCTGAGCTGAACTGCACAAACTGAGGCAAATTTTGGCACCAAAATTTGGGCTGACTGAGTAAAGACTCTCCCTCACGAGTACACATGTGTTGGATGTGATACGTGGATGTGATACATGGATGCAGTTGAACACCTATACGTGACTTTTTGTTCCAAGCCTCCTGCTGATCAAAAATGCACAGAATTGTACTTTTATTTGCACAACACTTATAACAGATTTTTCTTCTCCCACTGGTATCTCTTTTCCTTTTTTTTTTTCCTTATAAACTTATGCAGAGATGTCTGTATAAAGTATATATTCACACCAAGAGGTCTAGTTATCCCATAATAAGCATGTGTAACTCCCATTAGTGTCAATGAGAACTTCACATGCATATCAAAGGGGAGAATAGATTCATATGCTGAGAGCCAGAGCTGAAATTCAGATTTATAGTTTATGTTGTGCTTAATGGATAAATTCTTTGGCAGAGAGCTAAAAACTATGAGGTGTTTATAACATTCCAGGTTCCCTTCCTTTTTAGTTAAAAGCAATAGCAGAACAAAAAATGCAACTACCGTTCTGTTGTATTAAAAATGTACATATTTACAGCGAGGACTTTTTTCCTTTGCTCTTCTGATTTTTCTGTAATGGCTTTCCTGTTTTTAAAAACTCACAGATAGTGACCTCCAGGGTCTCCGAGGGCTGAACGCACTTGTGTGGCCAGAGACCAAACTAAAATGAAAGATTAAAGCAATTCTGAAAGATTTCCTGATAGGCCTCTGCCAGTGCTATTTCAGAAAAAAAGTCCCCTGTCACATCTGGCCCTCGGCCATTTCCCGGCCACCTCCGTGGGTGTGGAGAGGGGAGGCATTTCAGAGCTGCTCTTGGAGGTTTGGTGGAACTCTTTATTAAATATTTAACCTCTTTACTTTTTTTCCCTGCCCCTAATTCAGCTGCACTGCAAGGAGAGCAGTTTTTCTAAAGGCATCCAGATGCTCTGGTGCCTGATAACGTGGCTTGTGGGGAGGATGAACCACAGACGGGTTCCATCGATGGTGTGGGGCATCCTTTGTGTGTGTGGGGTGACAGAGGGATGGGCAGCTCATGCAGAGATTTTGGCTGGAGGAGGGACAGAAGCTTGTAGCAGGATTGCAGCCTGTAAGATGTGTCAGGACAGGGGGATGTGGAACCCTCAGCTGCCTCAATCCCACCCTGTTGCTCCTGCTGCTCCAATAATGTCTCATCCCTCTGTCACCCACCTTCGGGCTGGATGACCCAGCTCTGGTACTTCCCTGCACTTCCAGCTGTGGTTCTCCCATTTTGCCCACTCTGAAGGAATCACAGCTCTGGGGACATGGGATTTCCACTGGTTTTGTGGCTATGGGCAGCAGGATCCAAGCTTTTCTCACTGTGGCAGCGTGTCCCAGCAGCGTGGTGGACAGTGACCTCACCTGGAGGAATCTCCAGGCTCCTGCCATGTCCCCACCCCTGGAAAATCTGTGCTTTAGCATCCATGCTGCTGTGTTTGAGGTAGCTCCCTATGGAGACAGAGATTTTTAGGTTTTTTTGGCAAATAACTGGATAAACACAGCCACTTTCCTGATGTTTAACTGAATCATTGCAAAGAAGTGGCTACTAAGGAATGGCAGGATGGTCACTGCTGGCCACCAGCTGGGCAAGCAAAGGATTCATCTTTAAATAACTCCTGTTTCAGCCTCTTTCCCCTTGAGAAAATAATGTTCTTCTTCATTCCAGCATTGCTCAGAATTCCCTAAGGTGAATTTTGGGGCAGGGATAAGAGGTGAGCAGAGACCCAGGCTGTGCCCCAGTTTGGCCCTTGGGCTAAGAAGATGCTCACCCAGGTCCCAGGGCTGAGGGGAAGTTCTAGCCTGCAACGTGCTTATGGAGCCAGTTCACTGCCTCCATGGAGGAAACATACTTTTTCTCCACTCTTTTAATTGGGTTTTAAGTGGAATCAGTGGCATAAAGTTATTTTAAAAAACTGCATAACAGAAATCACAGCTGATCTTTAAAAACTCCTTTTTGGAGGGAAATGGTGATTATAAATAAGAAGGCAGTTTTATAGCTCAATTACTTTAGTAACTTGATACCCAGAATTAGGTATTAAGAAATACAAACAGAGTTAAACCCTTGGAAAAGGCTTCCTAAGGTGAATTTTGGGGCAGGGATAAGAGGTGAGCAGAGACCCAGGCTGTGCCCCAGTTTGGCCCTTGGGCTAAGAAGATGCTCACCCAGGTCCCAGGGCTGAGGGGAAGTTCTAGCCTGCAACGTGCTTATGGAGCCAGTTCACTGCCTCCATGGAGGAAACATACTTTTTCTCCACTCTTTTAATTGGGTTTTAAGTGGAATCAGTGGCATAAAGTTATTTTAAAAAACTGCATAACAGAAATCACAGCTGATCTTTAAAAACTCCTTTTTGGAGGGAAATGGTGATTATAAATAAGAAGGCAGTTTTATAGCTCAATTACTTTAGTAACTTGATTTAACAGCTTGTTTTTTAAATCTACACCAAACCTAAGAAAAAGGATTGATAATGTAATATGTAGAATACATTCAGCATAAAAACTGCAAATCCTACATCATACCATTGGAAGAGAAACATAAATGCATGCCGAAGCCTACAGTGGTTTTATTTTAACTAGTATAATATAACAACATGACATGCTGTGAAAAATAAATAACTTTTGAAAATGCATTTTCCAGGAATGAAAGTAATATTGAAAAATGACTGAAGTAATCACTTTTGTATGGATTCTGAGAGCAAAAGGGACGAAAAGAATAATTCAGAACTCAATGCAGTGTTATACGAAAGCATAAAAGGGTTTTATAAAATATCCTGCTCGAGCCTGTGCTGTGTATCTGCTTACGGTCAGATGTGGTGAACTTTGAGTGGTCTCTTTTTCTGTGAATAGTCTTATTAAAAGTGATGTATCCTGCTATGCATGCAGGCTTTATTCAGCCTTGAAGTGACAGAATACGACCTGTAGACAGAGCACATGAGCTTCTGGACTCCTACTAAATGCCATTTTTGCTTTGATTGTCATTGTTTGGTGTGGAACAGATCAGCTACAGTGGAAATCTAATCTGGTTCCCATTAGCCTCAATGGAAACAGCATCATGTCTTCACTTTTTCTGGGGGGATTGATTTCTTCCTAAGACATCTCTCCTTATGTCATTTGCATGTGACTTCCTATTATATTTTTTAGTACACACTCATAACCAGATGGGGTGCAGTGCTTGCAGGTCTTTGAGTTTTTACCTGCTATTTAATCCTTTTTAGTATTAGAACAGTAATGGATTCGGATTTAGGGATTTTGGGGTCTGAATCTTCTCTCAACTCTGCCAGTGGAAATAAGGAATAAATTTCCTAGAACCAGGGGAATTGGTTATATGTGATACAGAGAGTATTCAAATAGGTGCAACTGCTGCTTACTCCTCTGGATGGTGTTGAAAAAGTAACGAAATTTGTACTTTGGGTAGGATACCTCATGTGGGGCCCTCCATGGGACTGCAGCACTCAGCTCTCCAGTTAAAGGCACAGAAAATCATGTTTTTATCCCTGTGCTTGAGGCTAGGCAAGGTGGCAGCACTTGCAGCACTTTTCTGTGTCCTGCCTGTTTTTTTGGAAAAGGAGATGGTGCATCCTTTTCAAAGCCTGTTGATGATGTGTGTAAAGGGAATGTGAGCTGGGGTATTAAGCAAATGCTTGTTGGGCAAGGAAGATGCTTTCCTTTGCATGGCTTACATTGCCCCTTGGGATCTGGGCAGGTGGTGACAGACAGCTGACACCTTGGTGGCCACAGCTGGCTGAGGGCTCCTGATCCACAGCACCACCAAAAGTGTCTGTGCTGAATCCTTTGAGTGGTGCCAAGGAAGAGCCCAGAGAAGATAACTTTGCACCTAAAATTATCTTCTCCTTCATTACCTTGAATCTTTGCAATCTCCCAGTGGGATCAGGCAGGGCTTTGTCAGGCACAGGACACAGGAGTGGTGCCTACAGAGTTAAATGTCCAGCAAAAAAGGGCTTTATGTGG
The DNA here is from genome assembly GCF_017590055.1 of Onychostruthus taczanowskii. Taxonomy (NCBI): domain Eukaryota; kingdom Metazoa; phylum Chordata; class Aves; order Passeriformes; family Passeridae; genus Onychostruthus; species Onychostruthus taczanowskii. Next base: position 3,995,413 of record NW_024498573.1, read on the forward strand.
CTTTACGTTAGTTTTAATTTCCTGGTGGAAAATGCTGTTAATCTCTGGTGTTCTCCCTTGCACTGTGTAAAACAGGATATTATACCTATAGCAATATTCACTCACTTTTATTGAGGAGCTTTTATTTTTGGTGCAAGACGTTGACTTGAGCATTGTATAAAGTTGGCAGCTGTGTGCCAGGGCAGGTATAAATAGGGGTGATTCACTGTCCTGAGTACACTTAGGACATTCTTTGCATCCTGTTAATTATGTTAGTTTTGGGATGGACTTGAAAACCCTGTGCTGTGGCAAAAATTGGTGTTTTGAAGCTAGAACAAAGGGGTCTGTTAGGTTTGCCTTCCTCAGGCCTACAGGAGGTATTTAAATGAAAGAACCCTGTCACTCTTCTCTCACCACGTTACTGTATGTGTAAAACTGTGCAGGCAAGAGGGGGTTAATTCAATAAAATAAATATAAAATACTCTCCAGGCTGTTGGACAGAGCTGGAAGGGGTCAGAGGTTGCTGAGCTGCTTCACTAGCACACTAATCGATTTGCTGTCAAGGTAGTGGTGCTGGGGTTTCAAGTAAGAGAAGAATTGAGTGCCGCTCGGGTCCAATTTCCATAATTGCTCACTGCCTTTAGTGTACAACCTTTTATGAAACACAAAAAATATATCACTGAATTGTATTGATTACCCATTGGTCTGAATAATTCACTTAGTATTTATTACCTGACCCTCAGAGGTTAAATAAATCCACTATCTAACTTTGGCTTGTGAGAAATATTACTTATTCATTGAAATGTGGACTGATTATTACACAATAGGAGTGTATCTTTGTTGTTCTTTTTATCTCCTCCTGGAAAACTTAGTCCCTGCTGCATCTTAATGGCAACGAGTTAAAACAAATATTTATGGATAGTGAAGAGCATTTTCCAAAATAAACATGAATGCATCTGTACTAGCAGAGCTTGGGGTTTTTTTGTGAAGGATTTTTTTTCCCTCACCCTGTTGTTCGGGTCACATTTCAGGGTCAAAATTCAAAATCCTCCAAAGTGAACTTTTATGTGTGATGGTGAAATATATTCATATGCAAAGTTTTCACTGCAAGCATCAAGTCTGCATAACAGCTTTATTGCTTGTGATGGGATCTAAGTCCATTTTTATAGCACTATTTTTGGATAGCTCCTGAAGGCCGTAAATCTTCCTATCATATTAAACACCCTCTGATAATTAAATTCTCAAAGAAAACAGAAACCTTTCCTAACAAGGAAAGATAAAATTTAAACCAGTCAACCATGGACAGCTCACTGTCATTACAATAAAAATGATTTCATATCACCTTCAAATGTTTTGGACATAATCTGCAAGGCATTTTATGGCTTTGTCAAACATTAAGGTAATAATCAATTATTTATCAGAGGATGGTATTTACATATTGCTTTTAGCATAGCTAAACAGTCCTTCTGTTGTTGATGAGCTGATATACCTCCAACACAATAGCATAGCTCTTAAATTTAATTATATACTCATTTACCATAAGATCTAGTCATCTAGATAAAATTGTTCAGTAGCTTGAAGTACTCCCTCCAAAAAAGATTTCCTAACTTTGTGTAAAGTCTTTCCTCAGTTTCCGGCCTGCATCCTCCAGCATCCCAAAGTATTGTTTTTGAAGTTTGATGGAATTTGTGTTAGGTCAAGAGGAGGAAACTATGTGAAGCTTTTTTTTAGCCTTTTTTTTTTTTTTTTTTTTAATGAAATGTAAAGGAAAAACCTAATGTGGTTTCGGTGCTCCCTCGTGTTTGTTGATAGCAGTGTGTGTCTGTATCCAGGATCTGGGCTCACAGTTAGCAGGAGCTCCAAGCCCGTGCTGGTGGTGTTATAATGCTGAACCTCTTTTCCTGTATCGCATAATGGAAGGAAAAGTCTGTCAGAAAATAATGGGGATATAATATCTACAAGATCCTCTAACATTTACCCAGGTGGCCAACTTCCTGAGCCCTGAGCATGGCGTGACAGCCGGAGGATTTCAGTGCTTCAGCCTCCTCAGTTGGGAACCTGACAGCGTGTCCTGGACGGTGCCTGGGGTCCCCAGTGCTGGGGAAGGGCAGTGCCATGGCATGTGGGGGCAGCCAGGCTCAGAGTCCCACCTGGAGCGAGGCAGGGCCGCTGGGGAGAGATAATTTTGCATCCATGTGGACTTTCAATTGATATCCTTCTTGCTAAAGTGCTGCCTGCAATGAACTGCCAGGAAGTCAATTTGTCTGCCTGGCGGGCAGGAGCGGCTGGAGCTCGGTGTCAGGGAGAGCAGAGCAGGGATTTCTGTGGGCTGGGTGCCCACGAGGGCTCAGCAGCAGCCACCAAGTCCTGTTGAGTTGTTCAGTTCAGGGAAGCTCCAGGAACACTTTGCAGGAGCTCAGCCTGTGGGTGAAGTTTGGAGAGAGATGGAAGCACTGGTGAGGCTTTCAAAGTGGCTGCTAGAGGTGGGAGTATCCTGACAGGCATTCATCCCTATCTTCAGGTCACTAAATGCCTGCACAAGTTTGGCCCTTGGCTAAACTTGAGGCATAAAAATTCTGTTGGATGTCTTTATGTGACTGCTTTATCCCCGGTTTGTATTAAAGGGGTTTATTCCTCAAAGGGATGCCTTAATGCGTTTTTCTGCTGTTAAGTGATGTCATTTTAGGTTACAAAATCAGTCTTTCTGTCTCTGATCAGAAAAGACAAATTGGCTTCATGCACTACCATTCCTTCATTCAGGTAAAAATTTCATATCTGGGATGCACAAATCAGTAGCAAAACAACTTGAAAAAGTTTGTGATGGCATCTCAGGGTAATTCTGCTGAAGGTGTTGAAAGAAATATGCTAGCTGAACAGTCACACTGGGAAAGCTCCTTATACAAATAACATTTTAAAACAAGCTAATGTCATAATAAAGCCCATAATAACAGGCAAACAATCTATTAGTAAGAGGATCCTAAACCAGCAGGCCTGTACTCTGAAGAAAGGAGGTTTACATTTCAACTGAAGCCCCCAGTTTTGTTCACTCTAGGAACTCTCTGACCCTCATGCTCATCACTGTTTCCCAAGTGGTGATGTCCTGGTCCTGGCTGAGGGCTCTGTGCTCTGCAGTCACCCATCCCCACCTAAGCTGGGTCTAAAACTCTACTAAGATGTGTACTATTTTGTCGGTTTTTATTAAAACTGGGGCTTCTTTTTGATTTTTGCCTGCTTTCTCTGGAGAGAAAAAAAAAAAAAAAAAAGAAAAGCAAAAATAGAACAGAAAAGCCTCCTGGCAGTCGAGGATGTACAAGGCTGGTCCCTGCTCCCAGTTACATTTTAGGAAGGGGTGCAGGGAATCTGACTTCCTTCCAGTGCTGCTCCACTCCTAGCAAAACCAAACATCCAAAACCTCATCCCCAGCTGTCTCTGCTCTCCCTGAGAGCCACTCCTGGGGAGGGAGCATCTCCTTCCAGCAGAGCTGAGTGGGGCAGGGGGTAGGAGGGCTGAGAGGGGCACTCCTGCCTTCCCACAGACAGATCCTTTCCATTTCCCACCTCCCATCCTTTTCTTTGCCTCCTGGGGGAGGTGCCAAAGATGGACATGGCCATTCACAGCCTTAATCCAAGGAAAAGGGAGGAGAATCCACCTCCTTCCCTGTCTCTCCTCCTTCTCCTACACTTTAATGCATCCTGAAATTTACATTCTCTTTTCCTTTTGGGTTGCACTGGACATAACATTCAAAAAGCCCTGTCAATTCTCATGGGGGGAGAAAATAATTGTCACAATATGGGATGATTATCTAGACCTTAAGTAGCAGCACAGAGAGGGTTATTTTGTTTGCAATTTAACTAGAAGTGCCCAAGATTTCCCAACTGTTCTATTTTTGCAAATGTAAAAGTTTCATAAAAAGGTCAGATTTAGGCCCTTGTGTGGGAAACAACTGATGCTGCCAGCAACAGGGCAAGATCACTGCTGTGTTGTGGTTTAAATGTCTTATTGCATTCCAGGCATTGCTGAACTGTATATAGAATGGATGACTTTAAATCTCTAGGACTTTGTGTGAATTAGTAACCTTTTGATTTTGTTTTAACATTTATATATTATTTTTAACTCTAGATGTTTGTGACATCCGCCCTCCCCCCAGTAAATAGTCAGCTTATAACACAGGAAATTATCGGGGTGATTACAAACAGTTCTTAGGAACAGAGTCCACTCTTCTTTCTCTTTTTGGATTCCTGTCTTTTTAATATTCTCATCTGGATGGTTCTGGCCCCAAACTAGAAGCAAATGGAAAACAGGGAATTGCCATCAGTACAGAAAATATATGGATTTCATGTGCAGTAATGATGTATCTCAGCAGAGTTAGTAAAACTAGAGATGTCACATTCACAGCTGGTTAACATTTTACACTTGAAGTCCTCATAACATTTGTATATGTTTCAACACTTCTTTTTTTTTTTTCAACTTGGGACCATCTGTATTTCTCATATGTGACACTGACGGGGAAGCACAAACTTTCACAGAACCAGCAAATGACTAGTTAGCTCTACCAGATGTCTGTCTCTTCCCACTTTATCACTCGAGATGCTATTAAGCTGAAATTGGGTGGGAGAAACAGTGGACTTCTGAGCTAAAAAACGTTCCCCAAAGAAGTTTTAAGTGAAGAATTTGATCCCAGAGTCCTTGCTGCATTTAGAATAGCAATAATAAGGAAGATGGATTTGCACAGAAGAAAGACTTTTTAAATTTTAAAATAGATAATCATAGACTAATCTAAGCAGGTCTTACTTCTGCAAGGAAGGCTTTGAAACCTATTCTCCTAAATTTCAATTTGTCCTCCATGTATTCCTTTGCTCATCTGCATAGATCCCATTGTGCTTTACTTTTCAATTAAGAAAAAGTTAATTTCTAATGCTTGCAAAGGATAAATGCATGGAAAATACATCTTTTTTTTCCTGCTGTGTATGTCCCGTTAGGAAAAAACTGTAGAAGTAACTGTTGTTCTCATTGCATCCCTTCTGAGCAGTCCTGCCCTGGTGATTTGTTTTCACTCCCTCAGCTGTTGTTGAGCTGTGCAGCACTCCAGGTGTTTTGCAGGGCTGTTTTTACTACAGCCTTTTTGTGTCTGAAGAATCTCACAATGGATTTTAGTGCAGAGTTAAACTCCACAGGCTGGGGAAAGGCTGCAGCAGACCCGGTCAGGAGGATAAACAACAGCTTGGTTCTGTGCTGTGCAGTGTGATGGGTGTCCCCTGAAGTCAGAGACTTAAATTAATTACATTTAATCAAGCCATGCTGAACAACTGAGCCAGACACCTCAACCTTATCACGCTATGGCTTTAATGTCCTACTTACACTCAGAGCTGAGGTTCAGGGGATGGATGTGACCATGGCATTCTGGCCCTTTGCTGGGAAAATCAAAGATCCCTTGAAATGGAAGGTCTGTGGGTATGCCATTAAAAAGTGATACATAATGCTTGAAAAGAATATCACAAAGTTGTTTCAAATCACATTACTGGGAGCTTTCATTAAAGGGAAAACTTACTCCTATTCTAAGGTGTACATTGTCAGTAACTAAAGTTAGCAGGAATCTGATTCCATTTTTTTACATTCAGACAGACCTGTAGAGACATATTAAGTAGAAAATCCAGAGAAAAGGAGAACCACCTATAGGAAATCTTGCAGGGTTCAGACAAGGGCAGTTTCATGTGACCTCGTAGATTGGATATAAAAAGGCTGCTATTAGTTCCATGTCAGTTCTTATAGCAAATGTTACAGAGTAATGGAGGGTGTTAAGCTGTCAAATACTTGCAAGGGTTAATAAGGTTAAAGAAGAAGTAAAAGCAGGCCAACAATAAAAAGGAAAAAACCCCATGGATAAATATGCCCTAATAAATAAAGGATGGCATATCAAGGGGGAAACTAAAGTCATAACTTGGGAGCAAAGCAGTTGGAGAAATTGGAAGCAGGATAATACAATGTGGTTTCTTTTGTGCTGGTGCTATGGCTAACTCCAGGCAGTGCAGGATACTGCAGGGCAGGACTGAATCCCCTATTTCCCACAGATACTTGAAAAAAAATTATGTAGCTGAGTCTGCTAAATGTTCTAAATATAAGAGGAAGGATGCAAATGAGTGAATAAATGCATACATGGAGTAAGTAATTAAATAAGAGAATCCCAGGAACAGGAGCAAAGCACCTGAAGTTAGATATGAGCCATGTTTTGACATTGTCCTCTGAGCTGATTTGAGCTTTGGTGCTGTCTTGTACCTGAATTCCAAAGTAATTCACATCTATAAAAAAATAGGAAAAGATAGAACTTGAAGTTCTTATGGCATGTCATTACTTCTAGCAGTTCTGGCATTTTGTCTTAATTTTAGTCTGCTAGGACATCATTAAGGAAGGCGTTTTAAATTTTTTTATTTGCTAGGAGTATTCTATCTGCTTTATATATCAGGCTTGAGTTTTGCAGCTCCTTACATTTACACTGTCCTTCATCTTCAGGTACAGTTTCTGCGAGCTCCCTTATTCCAGGGAGATCACTATTGCCTTGTCTAAAGTTCAGGCTGAAGCAGCATTTGTGGGTGAGAGCTACTGGACTGCAAAAAATGCTTAGCTGTGATCTCAGTGGGCATTTTGATTTTATTAAAATGGCTGGCAGGTCTCACAAGCTGCTCTTGGGGTGATCCAGCATTTTATTGCAAATGCAGTCAGCAAGTTACGCCTTCTGTTGGAGAGGTTCACGGATTTGGCTTTTTTGTTTATAACCAAAAAGGAGCTTGAAAGCAGATTTTTGTATTTCTAAGTATTTTACTTCAACCTTTTTAGTTGCAGCTCCACCTGTCTTATGAGGGAAAAATATTAGTCCAAAGGATCATCCTATGAATTGTTGCCAAATATTTTTTATTTATAGCCGAGTACCAACCAAGCTAAACTTTGAACATTTGTCTTTGCTTTTGCCTTTCCCCATCCTCTTTGCTCATCAGCATGCCTTCAAAAGTACACCCCTGAAACCCCTCTGCCCGGTCTCTTGCCATCGCTTGCAGACCACCAGCAGGCAGACATCAGGTTGAGAAACACAAGGAAAAGATGTAATGAGTCCTGACATGGCTTTTAGGCTGCTGATTTTGCCAGCAGCAGGCAATGCTGGATCTCATCTGCTGTTTGCTGGGACCACGAGGCTGCAGAGAGCCCAGATTGTCCTCACCCGTGGCCATCTCCCAGCCAGGGGTGGGGGTCTTGTAGAATGATGGTTGGTTTTGCTGCTGTAGGAAAATACTGTCCCCATCCCAAAATACTTCACACAACCATCTCCTTCCTTTTGCCCAGGGAGATTGGTTCATGGGGAGGGAGAGGAAAGAATAAGGAAAATATTGTGTTTATTTCCTCCACAAAGCAGCCTGGGGATCTGCCTCATTCCAAGACATCTGATTAATTGCTCAGCTGAAGGAGTGCTGGAAAACGTTTACATCATTTATCAGTTTGGAGGAGGGAAGTGAAAACAAAAAATATGTTTGTTTTTATCTGCTCCCCTTCTCTCCCTCTTCCATCTGTCCTCTCATCCTCCATTCCCCCTCTCCTCAGGGCGGGAAGGGAGGGACAGCAGAGCAGGGAGATGTGGTGGAGGGCAGCCCTCAGCACACACAGGCTTCCCAAACCCAATTACAGAACTCATTGTTAATTTTCACCAGAAAATTGGAACATTTCAGCAAATGGAAAATTTTCTGTTAAGATTGTTCTTTTCTATCCAAAACATTCTTTTCCAGAAAACTATTTAGACGAATAAAATTCTAGTTATTTCTGTCCTGAAAAACATAGCTGGAGGTTGAGCTCTAAGCTGGCTGGTCCCTCCTGGAGCTCTTACAGAAGTTACACATCTCTCTGGGAGCTGCTCTATAGGATACTTGGAGAGGAGCAACATGTTTGTTTTTAATGATGCTGCTAGTTTTCACTATAAATTTGAGCAAAGTGGGCGGTATTGGAACCAGCTGCTGGAATTTTTTTTTGTTTTGTTTGTTTGTTTTCATGAGAAAAATGGAAACGTACTGCAATAAATTAAACAATATACATATTTTTACATCGTGCTGTCTCTGAGCATTGAGCTGCTAGGAAATTACAGAAGCTGAGGGCAGTGTTGGGCCCTGTATTCATTTCACATGCACTGAAAGTAAAGCAACAAATGTGTCCGAGTAACTGGGTTTCCTCTTAAAGTGACACTTTATTTGTGCTTGAGAAATGTAATGAGCCTTCACTAGGAGATTTTTTTCTGTCTGTGTTTCTTCTTTAATGACTTGTGCTTACAAAATTAGCTAAGTAAAAATAATAATAATAATAAAAAAAGAAGCAAAGGGAAAAACTCAAATCCATTTCATTAACTTCTCTTTTCATTAATTGGAGAGCAGCAAAGCTTTTGGATGGGGAAGTAAAACAAAGAGCTTGCAGCTTCCCACTAATTTCACAGCCCATCCTTAATTAGTGTTTTACAGCTAGTCCTCATCATATATCTCAAAGAGTTTCTCTCGAGTTGGTTCCCCACGAGTTTTCCAGCACGTGGAGTCCTCGGGAGCGGCGGTGGGAAGGCCGCGGCGCGCAGGCCGAGCTGCTGCTCCTAATTGATTGCTCACTGGAGCTCACCCCAGCTCCTTACCCCCGGGCCTGACTCCCCTCCATATGCCTGGTGTCAAATTTGGGAAAGCAGCTGGTCGCTCAGAGCTCATCCTGCAGGGAGGGCCGGGGAGTGCCGGGCGATGGAGCTTCTTCTGCTGCCGGTTCTGCCGCCTGTAATTGAGCAGCGTGACCCCAGAGCTATCAAAATAGAGCCTTCAAGGAGATTTCTGTTAACAGGTTTTTGAGGAGAAAAACTTTGTTGCAAGTATAATACACGGATCAGAACCTTTCACTATATGTGCCTTGTGCTGTACGCAGCAGAGACAGAGCTGAGGAAAAGGTCCTTTTTAGTCAGCGATATTCTGGTGAGCACCCTCAGGATGGGCTGGCTTGAAAGTTAACTAAAGACACTAATTTTAATGCCCTCATTGTATAAAACACAATGTATTTGTATTTTATAACTAGCAGCAGTAGCAGGAGTAGACTAGACCTTTCCCAGTATCCATGACTGAAAAGCCCTGTAAGGTCACTTAAAATTTCAATGCAGTCTAATGGTATGAAACTATCACAGGGATTGCACATGTGGCATTAGGAATTAATGTCCCAACTGTGAGCAGCCACTGTGCATGTTTGTGTTTTTTTTTTTTTTTTTTGGTAAACACTGCAGTACTTTAAGAATATCTCAATTGTTTGTGATAATTTAGACCTAATGTTGTGGACTTTTTCATAAAATATTAGTAATAGTTGGCAGAGGGGCTGGGAATTAGCATTTGATTAGAGCCACTTTGGAAATAAATGTTATTTAGTGGCTCCTCACTTTGCCTTTCAGCATAAGTTTGTTTTGCAGTCAAATAACCAGTATGGAAGTGAAAGGCTTCTAGGTTTCAAAAGATTTTCAGTTGTTAAAGCAAAGAAGGAAGACTTGCTGCAGACAGCTCAGCCTGTCCCAGCTTTATGAGGACATTTGTCACCTTTCTACCCCTCTCAGGCCAGCAGGTACCAGCTGAGCAAGGCCATGGGGACAGTAGATCTCAAAGCCTTTCAGGCATTGTGGTTGGCTCTGATGCAGAAATCAATCTGCTGGGAGCTCCTTGTGCTGCAGATGGAAATGAGAGTCTCAATTTCAATTTACTAAGCAAGAAAAGTTGCACGGGAGGGGGTTGGTTAGGAAGGGAAAATCAGAATTCCTCAGCATGGCCTTTGAGCTGGGAGATGCTGTGTGCTGAGCCAGGAATAGCTCTGGCACCAGCCCGGGGGGCTGCCAGAAACTTTGCTGTCTGTCCATCTGCAACATGCAGCAGGTCAGAATTAGAAGAGTGAATTGGAAGGAGAGAGAAAGAGGACAAGTTCAGGGGTTGTTTCTCATTGTTTTCTGTTCTTTGGCAGTTGGTTGGGTTATTTTTCCTGTGCCATTGGATCCCGTTCTAATTATTATTAAAATTTTTGTACGGCACACTAAATATTTTTCTAAGCTTGTGACAAAAGTGTCAGCATGAAGTAGTACCAGAGTTCTGCCAGACGTGGTAAATGATACTCAGTGATCAGAACTGAACAGCAAAGCAGAATCTGTGTCAGAGGGAATACCCACAAAACAAGGGAGGAATACACACATTAATGAGCCTGATATAAAACATTTTTAAAGCATTTTTATAGTTGCTATAGAAACACCTTGGCCTTCACTCTTGCTAATTAGTTGGATTTTGCACATTTTATATTTGAAAATGCAAATTGGATTTCATAAATTATTACTTATTTTTCATTTATATTTACAGTACTGTTATCCAGATACATGCAGGAAGTCTGAGATATTAATTAGTTATATAACACAAATAAACGTGACATTTATGGTCACAGGACATCTCTTGTTTTAAAAATTCATCTTGTAAATGCTTGGAGGAATTGTGCAAAGATTAATGCTTTTGTAGCAGAATTAGGTAAATATAAATGAATGGGGCCTAATGAGTTTGTAATAAAGTGCATTTTTTGAGCAGTAGAACTATAATGATTTTGGTCAAAGGAATGCAAGTTTGTCACTAAGTGGTTATGCAGGGCTAAGAATATTGCTCAGATTTTTCTCTCCTTCACCCCTGACAGAGGTGAGTCCAAAGAGGTCCCACAGATGAGGTGGAGCAAAAAATGACACTGAAAAGCCACATATTTAATCCTGTCTGCTTTACTTTCTCCAGTCTTGTTTGAAGTGTTGTGCCAATCAATGCACCTTTCCCATGTTGTATGCAGTAGTCCAGGAAATACTCCAAATTCTTCCAGCATACACATGGTGCCCTTCTCTCAACTTTTCCTGTAGTAAATGCCCTGTTTGAGTTAGGTGGTGAGGACTGAGCTGAGGAACAGCCTGCAAAGATCGGGCTGTGTCTCTGTGTGCAGATTTCCCTCTTCACAATGGATATGTGTTCAGAGGCACTCTGAAAATTCAGTTCTTCTTGTCCTTGTTTGATCTGTGGTTTTAATAACTGAGGAAAAGCCTTTTTGCTTTGGTGGTCCAGTGGATTATCTATTGCACTTTACTAATTTAACTGCAGTGTTTTAGCGATAAGGAAAAAGATCCTGTTTTCCTGCATCTGTAGCTCTGTGTTAATACGTATTTTTTTACATGCAGGATGCTAAATAGTTTTAGGAAGGCACTTGAATAAAAATCTCAAAAATGTGGCCTGTTCATATGTTATCTTGTTAATCAGTGACTTCTGTAGGTGCATGTGTTCTGGACAGCACTCACCACGGTTTAAATCAGTTTATTAGCTGAGAATAGGAAGAGCTTGCTGGAATCCAGTCCCTTTAAACCATACAAATAAAATGCTAAACAGATTTACTTTATGTGTTGCAATGAACGGAACAAAAGTTTGGAAAAGGCTTTGGAAATTGAAAGTGAAGTGAGCAGGGAGTGCTTGCCCGCGAGGTCCAGAGTGGGAATGCCATGGCCAGCAGCTATCGGAGCGCCGCAGACAATGCTAATGGAACAGCTCCCAGGTCGGAAAACATTTTTGTTGGCTATTTGATACTCGAAATGCCAGCAGACAGCCAATCTGAAAAGGGAAAAAATTACATTCCTGATATGTTACATTGTGTTAAATTGGATTCTGTTGTCATGCCATGTACTGCTGTGTCATTTCATGTATTGACTTTTTAACCGGCTGGAACCGTGTCGTTCTTGGAGATTGCAACCTGACAAAATCCAACCTGTGTTATTGAACGAGCAGCCGCTATTTCTCTTCTGGGGTTCTGGAAACCAGAGGAGGAATTCTCTCCTAAGCATTTACAGAGTGAGGCCTATGAATATGGAGCACATTTTTATGCTGATTACTGTCTTTCCTGCCAAACCAAAGAACTGTGCCTGTGGAAGTGAGGTGGGCACAGAGCTGCTCACACAGAGGACCAGATCTTGCAAAGTTAAATGATATGGAGGAGTTGGGAGTGGGTTTCTGCTGAATGCTCCGCAGGGCTGAACAAAACTGGGTGTGAGCTGTGAAAATTTTTGTCCCATATATTTTACCCCATATATTTTTCTTGCAGTAGCTTTTGCTGCCACTCAGCATTTGTCTGATAGAGAGGATGGTACTGGGTAGATCATGTGCACCCCAAAAGTGTGGTGTTGATCACTCTGATGGGTGGCTGAGCATCTGCTGAGACAGCTGGCTCAGCTTCCTGGGGCTTGAGGAGTGGGCTAAAATGGGGAGAAATAATTTGATCCCTTGTAATGAGCTTCCAATTAAGTGTCACCGCATAGGAATAACAATGAGGCCATCAGAAATGCTTAGGTAGACAATGACACATTTTAACACCTCAATACCTGCAAAAAATAAAAACAAATTTATTTATTTATGTAAATAAAAGTTCAGTAACTTCTGTATAACTGAGGTAGGAGAAAATATTTGCAGAAGTGGAACTCGGCCCTCTGTGGGCAACATGCGTGAAATGTGGTAAAGCTGAATGTAAACACAAAAAAGAGTTAAAACATGAAATTTAAGGCACAGTTCAGTGAAAAGTCAAGGAGGACAGTGTGCACACGTCCTCAGCCCGACACATGGGCCACTTTGCCAGGATGTTGCTGCACTGGTAATTATCTCTGGAGCAGACAAGCTGTTCCCTGTAGCAGGGCCGGCATTTCGGCTCCAAACTGGGAGAAGGGGCAAATGGACACTTCTTATTTTGTTGTTTTCTTTTTATGGACATCACGTCTTCTGCTCTCCAAGTCCTAAAATTGTTTTTGGTTTTTTTAGGATGGATTAAGCAAACATGGTTCCTTTTTTTTTTTTTTTTTCTGTTTCTCCCCCAATACTTATTTGTAGAAGGAGGGCAGGAGACAAAATGAAGTAAAATGCAGAAGTTTTGCTTTCCAATTTCTTTGCCAAAATGGAGGTAATGAAATCAGTAATCCTCTTGGGATTTCTCTCTCTCTCACTCAAATTTTTGGTATTTGTGACATTTGCTCCTCATATGAGGAAATGCTCCTAAAAAGTCCCACACTGCAAATGTCAATAAACAAAGCAATAAAAGAAGGCGGGATCGGTAACAAAAAGTCATTGTTTTTCGGTATGTGGTGAACAACAGCAGCACGAACCTCTCAAAATAGACTCTATCCTCCAGGACGAGGCCCCCATCCCGCTCCTGCAGAGGATAAATGAAACACCAAGGCATTTGCTGGTCCCCAACCCCACCAAAGCAAACAAGCCCTTGAATTCAGGGCTGTCATCGGCACCGGGAAGGCCCTTGCAGGATCACAAAACAAATCGAGCAGCGGAGGGTTTCCGGGCAGGCAGCTAACAAAAATATACTATCAGAGGATGCAGTCCACTGAGCTCTGTGTCCGACCCAGCAGTGGGCTGCAAACCTGGCCTTCCGCTGCTCCGCTTCAGCCCACATCGGCCCCGCTCCGCTTTAGAAATCAGATACTCGGGCTATCAGGAAGTTGATTCGACTTCCACTTCCTTAGCAAAACACGCATTAATATTTAAGGTTTTCTTTTATAAAGCCGTGTTCTGTCTCGAGCACTGGGTGAAAATTATGCGCTGGGAAAATTTGCTGGGATGGAGCTGGAGCGTTCAGGGAGCCCAGGCCGTTTTCTAAAAAGCTCGGGCTAATTGAATCCTGCTGGTTTGTTAGTGCTTTTTGACAGCTTTATATAAGTACTAAATAATATTTATAAAAAAATGGAAAAATGTGTCCGCGCAGGCATACACACACACCTACAAAAAGGAGGAAAAAAAAATCTGTAAAACATTTCCACACTCAGTTAGAAAAGAAATCATGTTTATTATACTCAGTTCTGCACTGTGTTCAGCATCTTTCTTCAATTAGATGGCCAGATGACACAGATCTTCCTGTTACTTTCAGTAAGCACAAGCTTTACTATCAAGGTTGGACCTTTTGCTTTTCCTTTCTTGAAAGACAATTTCCCTTAAAAAAAAGCCCCATATTTTATTGTAACAGATTAATAGGGTGCCACAAAACTGATAACGCAATCTTGAATGCTGTGTGGAATTCCACTTCTAATCCAAAAGTCTCATTTTTCATACATTAAAACATGTTTTTTGCTTAAGAAAGTTTCTTTTTTTCCCCCCTTTTAAATGCTGTTGGGATATAAAAACAAACAGAAAAACAGTTCTTTAAGGGCTTTACTGATTCTGTGTGAATAATCTATTTTTTGGAATAAACAGCCTGTACATGTTAATGTTGGTTATCTGAAGTTTTGTGGTCAACAGATGTCCAGTGAAATAACATGCAAAAGTTTAAATTCAGATGCTGAATGTTCTTTCAGGGAAAATTTACGTTGTAGATTCAGACATCTTGTCTTTTTAGAAACACTAAATCCCTTTTCCCGCTTTTTAATCAGAAATTAATGTAAATGTGCCCCATATACTCCCGTACACCAATATTTAAAACAACAAGCACAACTTTTGACAGCTCTTTACCCATCTGCGGCTAAAACACAACAGTCAAACCTCTGTCTCTCCCCAAAAACTGGGCTTAGGCAAATAGCTGAGACTTAAACTCAACAAACTCGGTCTCTGCAGGGCTGATGGTAAAAGAGCATTCCAGAGCCTGGAGTCATGTATCAGCCATGGCCTGTTTCCCATCCCGGCTTGCTCGGAGCTGGGAACAATTAACAAGAGGGCCACAGCTGATCCCGAACGATGGGCTGACAGATTGGGAGTGAAAGTGATCTCCAAGGTGCTTAGCCTCAAACCGCAGCCTTGGGGATCTCTGGCAGAGATTTGCCGGGATGCAGGGGGAGGGAGCGGCAGCTGCCGGGGCTGGGCTCGGGATGCTGGAGGTGCTGCAGGGCTGCCAGCCCTGGGGTCACATCCCGAGCCAGGGAAAGGGAGAGGGACAGAGGATTTTGCCTGTGGGAGCAGTGGCTCTTCTCTTCCAGGTGGTCTCAAATTAATATTGGAAAAAGGGGTTTTGTTGGTATTTAGGGCGTTTAATTGATAAGCTGCCAGAGAGGGAAAACAGATTTGAAAGTTGGCATAGCTTTCTTGCAATACAAGCTGGATTACTGTCCCCCTTTAGCTCATGTTTAGCCACTCTGATTGTCGCCTGCTCCTCTCGGTGTGAGGAATCTGGATCACAAAAGCTTTGTTTTCAGCATCCATCTGTCTGCCCATCCTCAGACAGGGACCTTCCCGGCGTTTTGTTTCATCAGCCCTGGCTTCTCTGAGCGTGTCTGCAGCGGGAGGGGCTGGGGCAGGCTCAGACAAGGAGTGTGGGTGGCACAGCACCCACAGAGCTCCCCAGCACAGCAGCCACTGCAGATCCCTCCTGGAGCATCTCTGTGCAAGAACTGCAAATAGTCACTGTAGCAGCTCCCAGTCCCTCAGCTGAGACCCATCAGCCACAAACAAGGGGCAGTTGGAAGTGCTTAAAATTTATAATTTTTTCCCATGGGAAGCAGCTGACATGCAAACCTACCTACAGAGCCTGGGCTTGCTGCTGTGCTGCTCTACCTGGATGCTGAGCTGGGCTTTTAATTGGTTTCCCCAGCTTGTTTTCCAAGTGTAATAACTGGGTTTGGGTCCTGAGCAAGTGTGTGTGTGTTGTTATTGTTGGGGACATGGCTGTGATTTTCTGAGGAGGCTGAAGGGGTGAGGTGCCCAGGTCCTTTGAAGTGTCAGCCTCAGCCCATTGTGCTCCCAAGCTGTAAATCAGTAACTGATAAAATAGTGTCTGTGTGTGTGTGACCCCTCGTGTGTGTCCCTGTGAGCAGGCTGAATCTTTAATGCAAGGGAGAGGAAGGGGCTTTCTGCAGGTGAATATAAAAGAAACGTTGAGGTTCTTTAGAGGTGGCATCCTGGAGATAGTTATATGGGAAAAGTCAGACACAGCCTAGGGGTGCATCTTTATTTTATTTATTTGTTCATTTGGCCTGGAGCTGGACTCATCCTATGATTGCAGCTGCTGTAAAACTTGTGTAAGGGCCAGTATTGCAAAGCAGGACTGAGTGCCTTTTTTTGAATTCTCTGAGCATTCAGAGAACAATTTAATAAATAGACTGAGAAAGCCATCACTTCTTAGGTTTCTAAAATAATATCTTTCCCTATCGGTTTTCCCTTAACTGTTTTCTATTAAAATTTTTTGAGAGTGAAGTTAGGGGCACTGAATAATTTCAATTTTAAAAGATGGGAGCCATTTTAATAGATAAAGTGATGGTTCTGGAGTGGTTTGTGCATTACAGAATTTGCTTTTTCTTTAAATCTGATTCTTATACCCTCACTGTGGAATGTTTATATGAGTGAATCATTGCTGGCAGGGGACAAGAGATGAGACACTGGATGGACTTGTCACTCTGGGGATGTCAGCTAATTCCTGCTCTAGTTTTCTGCTAGGCTTCAGATGATTGTCCCCTGATTTTCCTGAGAAAAAGTCAGCATTTTGGATGCCAAGTTTTTCTGAAAAGGGGAAGAACTGAAAGTATTGAGAATTGCTGAAGGCTTGAGGTTGCTGTCATGCCTGAGCACTTGGAAACCTGTCCTTGCATTTGTCCCTCCATCCAGGGTGATCTCCTGGAGCGAGACAACCCCAGCTGCTTTCCAGAGAAGTTGGGTCTTGTGCCCAGGTCCCCATCTCTGTCCTTCAGCCCTTTGCACAGACAGTGACTTGTGCCTCAGCCAGTTTTCTCCTTACAAACCAGGACTGCTACAGTTCAAAGTTTAAACCAGCATGAAATACTTGATTCCCAGCTGTGTTCAGACTGCAGAAATGTTACCTTCTAAGTTAGGATGTGCCCAGCATCCTTACTTAATGAAATAAACTTTTTTTTTTTTTGTTGCTAAAACTGAGGGGGTTTTTTTTCCTCATTGAGGTGTATTTTCTTCTTAAAGATATGAGTGTTTCCTTTTATGCTCCTGCTTTTTTTCCCCTCTAGGTACTCCCTTGGGTACCCATGCAATGGCCATTTGGTCATTCAGGGGGAAAAACACATTTAACAAATGCTTTTCTGACCCATATCTTGCTTTGAAATGTGCAGAAGATGGATAGTCCTAATACATTGTGCTCTCTTCCTTGGACAAAGCTACCCAAATTTCACAGACAGAATGTATGTTTTCCATGATGCAAAGTTGCAAATTGAATTTTCATCCAGATTATTGATGTTATTTTTGAGGTGTTGTAACTATAAGCATGGAACTGTGGAATCTGTTTTTAAGATAATGCAAAGTACCCCTTTAAATTATAAATACTCAGCATGAAAAGTTCTGTCACATTTCTTAAGAGCCTGCTGACAAATAGGTTTGTGCTGGGAAATGGCTTTCTGAGCATGTTTGGTTGTGTGTATGTGTTTCCGTCTGAAAATGGGGATATTTTATTTTAGAAGGATTCCTGAGATTTCTGTGTGTGCCTTGTGGAACAAACCCCTGCTCACTGATGGTTTCTGTGAGGATGAGTCCAATGTCACTTTGTGGCATTGATGGGGTTGTGTTTAGTGGCCTCTTTGCTTGGGTTTTATGATTACCTAGAAACTGTGTTGACACCTAATAATTTCAGGGCCTTTTACCCTCCAAAATCAAAATACACTTGATAAAACCAGCATCAGTGCTATGCCATGTGCAGAGGTTTCTCCATGGCACCGGAGTTTGAAGAACTGTAACTTTGCAGAGATGCACAAAGGCTGTGAGAAATCTGCATTTGCTGCTCTTTTTTCCTGGTTATTAAAAAGTAAGGAAGAGCCCAACTTGGATAATTTTTTTTCATCATTAATTTTCAATGAGAATGTGATTATGCTTTAATTGATGAGCTCTCCTGTGAAATCTCATGGCACAGATAATAAAGCTAACAGGTATTTTCCTGACCTGGGGAAAGAACAGACTTTCCCTCTGTATAACCACAGTGGTAATGATGCTTAATAGAGAACATAATTTCACCTTTCTCTTTTCATTTTTTAGTTCTGCTCCATCACTCACTGAGGACCACAATGTCAGCAAATGTGTACAGCTTCATATATTTTTCAAGATATGCTTGATACCTATGTGATAAAGCCTCATTTTATGCCCCATATTAGGCCCTCTTCCAGTCTGGGGTTATTTGTTCCCTGGCTTTGGATTATCTTGGAGCAGGAACTTCTATGACGTTGGGATTTGGTGATTATTGTTCTTGACGTTTTCCTCTGTGAAAAAAGAAGAAAACTTCCTTGTGACTGCATTTTGCTGTTCCAGGTGTATGCACCACACAGCATCTTTACTATCTACTGATACCCTTTCTGAGGTTACTCTATTGTAAAATTAGATTGTAAAAATGGACACAGTTTCCACATTTACATGCCAGCACTGAAGGACTCATGGAATAATTCAAGTACTGCACAATTCCTTTTGAAGAAATCACTGCAAAATTCATTTCTAAGTGTAAACCATGGAAATTAGCATGGATTCTTCCTCAGTTGAATTCATCTTTCAGAGGTTGTTACCCTTCCCAATCTGATTGCCTTAAGAACACTGATTGTCTTCTCTTGATGGTGAAACTGCTTTAATCCCCTTTTCCAAAGGTCAACTAATCTCCAGTCTTAAGTGCAATAGATGCAAATACAGTTCTCTTGCCATGTTCCTTCTAATTTAATTCTCTCCTAAGCTTTCATGTATAAACCTAGTAATGGATCAAGTTTGGAAGGGGTCAAAAGGTTTCTGTTCCAGTAAAATTTAAATTGACATCGCATACTGATAATGGTTTGCTCTACTTTACTATAAACACCAGCTACTACTCTATTGGGATATCATTTTGTGCAAGAAGGCAGTGTTCCAAACAGCAGCAGAACATATTCTTTGTTTTTCTACAGAAGTTGATAACTGCAACCTGTGATACAAGAGAACCAAAAATGCATAATTTTTAATTCATAATTGTTGTGCAGCATCTTTGACCATCTAGTTTAATTCCATCACCCCTAATTGCATTTATAATGAAAAAAAATGATGCAGATTGCACAGAAATATAAAATTAACAATTAATTACCTGCCCATTGCTGAGACATAAATAAAGGCCAAAATGTGATTATTTTTTAATTACTAGAAAAATAGGCTCAGTATTATCTACCTGTATGTAGCTCCTTTTCTTTCTTTGGTGTAGAACCCCCCCATTTTTAAAAGACTGGACACAGTGCAGCATCTGACTGGCTGCAGACAGAGGATGGCAAGTGAATTCTGCAATATTGACAGGGCTGTGTTCATGGGTGGAACAAGCCCGTGACGTCTCACCGAGCTGGATCACTCTTTGTTGTTAAATTGGAGAAAGGGCTGGTGTGTTATCAGCCAGGGACACTTAGGGGATTTGATTGATAAATTTACCGCTCTTGTGGATTACCTCGTCCTTTTGTGCAGGACTGGCAGAGTGTCAGGACTGGGTCTTGACAGACACCAGAACATGTGTCCCTCCTAATTTACAGTGAGCACCAGGGAGCCAGGACGTCGTCAGACACCAGCCCACCCTGACGTGGAGTGGAAGGCCTGGGTTTTGTTGGATGGCACTTTTTCCTCCTCCAAGACAGCCTTTCCTCTAACTGCTCTCCATGATCTCATGATGCACTGAAAGTGCTGTGTGATCATTAACGGAGTACATGGAGGGGCACAGCAATAAAAGATGGGGTTATTGATCAGCTTGTCTTTTAAAACAAATGGTTCTACAGAGCTTATATCTTCATGCAAGGAACTTAAAATAATTTTTGTTCTAACCTTGTAGGAGTTTCTGGGCTGCCTTTTTGCTGCAGGGAAGCATGGAAGGTGTGTTGGTGTTGCAGCCATACCAGTCCCTGGTTGTGCTGGTGGGCTGCCTACACTCTCTAGGAAACCCTAAATGAGTATTTTTGAAACAAAACATTGCAGGGTATTGGATTCTAGCTCAATGATAATTTGGGTGTGCGTTTTTCCCTGAAGCAAGTAAGGGCAAAAGATAAACAAGGCATTCCATACTTGAAAGGTATTTTACTTTTCAGGGTAGCCAGGACAGGGGCAGTGGTGGAAACTGCTGGAGGCTCTGGTCCCCCTGCTCTGCCCTCCCAGGTGGACTCCTGCCACTGGATCAGGGAGCTTGCTGGAGCAAACACTGCATGGTTCTGCTCTTTGTTCCCTGGCTGCCTGAAGTAAATGGCCAGGGAACTTCAGTGAGCACCTTTCTTTAGGTTTGCAAAAAGGGAAAGAAAAAAAAAAAGGGGGAAAAGAGAAAGAGAGGAGCAATCCATATGTGCCCTGCTAGCCTGAAATAGCTCGCCACAGGTTTGAAATCCATTTCCCACAATGGTAAGAATTAAAAAGCCACAAAAGCCGACCTGTACATTTGTGCTCTATGAGGATTGCTGATACACAGCAGAGCTGTCATTTTAGGAGGAAATCATCCATCATCTGCCTGCTAGTCCCCAATAATCACCTTCTATTACAGTCAGATTGAATCTTCAATCGGTGGCGTAATGCCAGTTTTTCCACAGTTCTCAGTTTCCTGTTCTTTACAGAGGTATTCAAAATAATTTGCCATTCA
Source organism: Onychostruthus taczanowskii (assembly GCF_017590055.1). Classification (NCBI taxonomy): domain Eukaryota; kingdom Metazoa; phylum Chordata; class Aves; order Passeriformes; family Passeridae; genus Onychostruthus; species Onychostruthus taczanowskii. The sequence goes on from NW_024498573.1 coordinate 4,015,969, forward strand.
ACTCTACAAATGTAGCACTTGTGGAGAATATTATTATTGTTAGCATGTTGCTTCTAAAGCAAGTCCATGCTGAAGCATAATTTGCTGAACTAATCATTGGTCACCCATTGAATTAATCTGCCCGTTTTTTTCCCCCACACCCAGTTAGGATTTTGTAATCATTGATGATGTTGTTGTTGTTGTGTTTTGTCCACACTGATGCAATGTACAATTTGAAAAAGATGTTGAGCAATGACCCTTTTGCTGATGATAAGAGTAATGACCTGATTAGGGAACACTCCATCAAGCAGAAAGCCAAGGGTGCCTGCACAAGGAGGACTCACAGGAGTAAAATTACCAGTGAAAGTGGAAAATGTTAGAGTTTAGGATGAGTTTTATGGCATCTCCCTCTCTTTTAATTGTTGGTGTGGGGATGCAGCAAAGACAACAAGGTTGTCCAAGCCTCAAAGATTGCTGAGCAGGCATCGTGGGGAGTGTTTTGGGGGTACTGGGGGCCAGCCAAATTTACCCATCTTTTAAATACTTCAATGTATGTGAATTTTCACTTCTCTTTCCCCCCTTCTCCCCGGTGTGAATTAAGATGCAGCCTTGTACTAAATTGAATCTCTGCCTATCTTTTGCCGTGCTTGTGATTGCCTCTGCTTTTCACATGTCATTTTATTCTTCACCAAATAGATTTCTTTTAGCTTTTTGTGCAAAATTGAAGTACTGTATTAAAGCAGAAGCCTTTAGGGCATACCGTTGTTTTTTTTTCCTTTTGGAAAATAAATAATAGTAAAATTTAATTACCGTACCTACTACTTAAGTAAAGTTTTGGTTCCTCAATCCAAAGTCCAATTTCCTACTTTGTGGTTAAAGCTCCGGTATGTTTTGAGGGCAGTGTACTGTTACATGCCTGAATTCAGCAGAGGAAAATAGGAAATAATTCACTCTGGCTTGAAAAGGGTGGGGATTTCTTTGTTTCTTTTTATATTTATTCAGGAAAAGCTGACAATCGTCCCACATTAATGAACAACACCATCAATCAAAGTGCTGACAATGAGCGGAAAAGCGAGGTAGATGTCAGACTGACGGCATATTGCTTTTTTCAGCGAGGCCAGGGCTGTTTATAGCACTTTTCACTGGCAAAACTCTGGCTGCAGCTCGACAGGAATAGAAAGCAGAATGAGAAATTGTGTGTAGAAAGTGGCTCCTGTGCTTTATAATTTGAAATTAGCATTGAAATCCAGTCACCGCTGCGTCATTTTCATGGGTTTGCTTTGCAAGGTGGCAGAGTTTTTCCTGGTGAAGTGGTGATGAACCTTGGTGCAGCAGACAAGAGACACCTTGTGAATAGAGCAGAGATAAAAACAAAACATGGATTATAATCCAGCCTCCCCCTGGAGTCCCCTGCTCTGTGAAAGCAGCAAACGCTCCCTGCGGGTACCTTTCTCTTGCTTTTCTTTTCTTTCTGGGACATTTGCTTGCAGCAAGGAGAAGGTGCCAGATTCCCTCTCCTGCAGGCCACTCATGTGCTCAACAGGGCTGCTGCTACCACTCAGTTTTGTGCCCTGCTTGGCTGTGTGAGAAGGGTGATGAGCCACCCAAGTGCTGGAGGATGGAGGGCTGGGAATGCCCAAAGCTGCATGGCTGCACGTCACAGGACCTGGAGCTCATTGGAAATAAAAGTTCTGACATAGCAAAAAAAGAGTATTTTGTCCAACCTGTCAATTTTTCTTCATCCTCACTTCTTCCTGGAAGATGTGGGTAGCATCCATCACCTCTGAAATACCCACCTAAGTGCTTATTTGAGGAGTCTCCCTCATTTATTCAGGATCTGTAGTTTAAAACACGTCTCCATTCCCCCTCTCCTCCCTTCTCAGCTGAACCAAGGCCAGCTTTTGCTGCAACCCTTGGCCTGACACGGCACCCTGTGCCTCCTCTGTGCTGTCAGGACCGTGTTATTCCACACAGCAGCAGCAGTGCAGGGCACTGAATTCTTTCTTCAAAGCCTTTTCAGGAACAAATGTGTTGTTGGAAACCACTTGAGTCACTGCCCCAGTGCACGACCTCAGGCAAGTCATTTCCCCTCCTGACCACCATTTCAGCCCTCACCTCGCGTTTGTCTGGTCACTATGAACTGTAAGATCATCAGGGCAGGGCTCTGACTCTCAGAGATGCACACAAGTATGAAAGCAAGACAAAACAGGGACTGCTGGCTCAAAAATGGGCGAGGGAATGGTGAACACAAACCCCAGGAATGTTTTGGTGATTTCTGCTTTGAGAATTTAATAAGAAAACAGTTTTTCCTACTTCTCTGCCGATGTGGCACTTCTGTGCCAATGTGTGGGAAAACTTTTATTAAACTTTTTTCATATTTGAAACATCTGAGAGTTTTGAGTTTCCCTTAATTGTCTCTTTCCCACCCTCACTCGGCACAGAGAAAGAGGAGGAAAATTGGGAAAAATGATTAAACTGAAAAATAATGTCGGAGGGCGTTAGAACTTAAATGTTTCCTTTTAATGCTTTGGAACTTTCCAAAGACAAGGAAGTCATGAAAGGTTGGAGCAGCAATTAAAAACAAATTAAAAAAAGAAAAAAAAGAAAGAATCCCATACAAGGGATTTCACAGTAGGCTCTGAAGCTTCAGGAGCTTTAAATAGGAGATTTTTACAGCTGTTTCCCTTCCTCTGCTTTTTCAGTGGAAGGACGCAGCAGAATCTCAGGGTAGGAGGTGCCTCCCGTGGCCGGAGAGGCTCCCAGCAGGATTGGCATGGTCCAGATGGGAGGGTTTTAGTCCCTCCTCTCTCTCTAATAAATCCTGTAGGTCTCAGGTGCACACTTTGATCTCCTCTGCCACAGGAGAGGATCATCCTGGGTTACTGTTTAGGATTATGGAACACAGCAGATTTGTGTGTAAGCAGAAAGGGCTGGTTGTGTGTTAGGAGGAGCCTCCCAGCACAGGTTCCAGTGGGTGAGCCCCAAAAACCAGCCTGGCACAACCTTGTCTGGGTCTTGAGGGGCTGGGCTAACCCCCTTCCTCTGCTGCAGTGTCCTGGGCACATCCCTGGTGGTCCTTGCCACCCCAGGAATGTGATGGTGTCACAGCTCTCTGGGGTGGGGCTCAAGGCTGGGGACATTTGGGGTGGTTGGGTGCTCAGGCAGTGCAGGACAGGGAGTGTAGAAGGTGTCAGTCTGGGAATCCCATCTCAGACAGATGGGAGCAACACCTGGAGAAGGATGTCCATTAAACTTGTAGCTTAAACTTGTCCCTTCCCTCCTGGTTTTATTGCTATAGCAGCCTCACCCCCTGCAGTTGAACTCCTGGGGACAAACCCTATCAGAAAGGCTCTCATTTCTCCTAGCAGCCTCCCGTGGCCCATGGGAGAGAGCCTGAAGCAGGGAGTGGTGTCTGTGAAGGTTTGTGGTGCGCAGGGTGCCCCGTGGCAGAGCTCTGGCTCTTTCTGGGTGTCCCTGGAATGCATTTCCCACCACACAGCCTCCTCTGGCTGCCCGTGACCTCCCAGCAGCAGCACACATGATTCAGCCCAGTGCAAATCTGTGTGGTATTTGGCGTTCCTGAGCCACATAGCTTTCTTTTTCCTGCTGTCCAGAGGGATCTGCCTCAGAGCAGCCCTGCAGATCACCTTCAGGACCTTGCTCCTTCTCTCTCCTTGCTCCTTCTCTCTCCTCTGTGCTGCTTGAGCAGGGCCAGCTGCAGGTACCAGTTTACAGAGGGGTAAAAGAGGTGATATTCCAGGAGGACGGATGTACAAACAAGATGTCTTGTACAAGGAAAAGCTCACAGTAGAGTGGAAGAGGGTGGAAACACTGTGGAGCTGAGGGAAACAACTGCCCTCACATCTCCTTCATCATCTGAAACAAATGAAAACCGGGCTGATAAAATTCGTGGTGCTGTTCCCAGCTGTTTTGTTGTAAGGAAAGTTTCCTTACGTGGAAAGTAACTGAAAACTAGAGATGTAATTGCTGCAAAATGTAACAGAATCCAGCAAAAATTACAGCTACTCGATGAAATATATATTTTCTCGGCATCAGCATAAAAGAAAGAACATTCTCATCCAGAAATGGTATGTAAATAAATAAACTCTAATTGGTTTGACAATGCCCCTTTTCCTGGCAGTGCCAAGAAAACTAGCATTGTAATTACACAGTTCTGGGCAGACATGTGGTTTCCATTAAGAAAGACTTGTGATTGACTGAGTTCATGAGGCATGTCAGAAAAAACACATCAATGTCTTTGTAACATGAAAAAATAGATCCAAATTTACTTCCAACTTCATGAGAAATGTGCATTTGTAAATACTCTTGAACACAGTACAATAAATGGAAGTAAGGCAAGTGGCTATCAGGAAAATTTGCTAAATTAATTCTAAAATATAACCTTAGGCAACTAAATGCACTTCTTTTTGTAAGGAGAGTTCCTTGCACTTTTGGCGGGCATTTAAAATGTTCCTAACTTTTTTTCCCCAGTTGTTTCTGTTCAGCAGTGTAGTAATCAAAAATGTTTCCAATGAAAATGAAAATGATATTCAAAGTCTCTCACAGTTTCTTTTACCTACATCATGCAAGAGCACTTAGAGCTAGAACTCAAGCTTTAAAATAAAAAAACCTGCATGCAGGATTTATTTTTTTTTTTCTTCTGTGAAGAAGGAAAACTGGCTAGTTAGGTAAGGGAAAATTTTACCTAAGAGGATTTGAAACTAAAATTCAAATTACTCGTTTTAATCACTTAAAGTGACTAAAATGTTGGATAGTTTGTTTTCTGCCTTAGCATAAATACTTTTAAAATGACAAACATTTTAGGATGCTGCCAAGTACTGTCATCTCTTGGCAACCTTAACATTTTATGCTAGATGTATTTTTCTTGACAACAAAACAATTCTGTCTGTTTCTCCTCTTCCCCCTCTTGAAAGACAGCAGTGGCAAATACAGGGTGTTTTTAAAATGGATTATATCTGTTATGACTTCTTCTATATATAAATACAGATTTTAAATCTACTGAGTTAAGAAAAAAACCAACATTTGGGGTCACTGACTGTGCCCTTTTACAATTGTGTTAAATAATAACATTTCTTTCTTGACCCCTCCCAATATAAATTGAAAGAAAAATCTTAATTCTGTGACAAGAAACATTACTTTTATGGCTGGGTGACAGCACAGTGAATGTACTGTCCTGCTGTGACTCACTGCTCTGCCACAGGCTCCTGGCATGGAGGTGGGCAAGTCATTTCAACTGTTTTGTGCCTCCACCTCATTGTTGTGAGGTTAAAATCCACTAATCACTGTGAAGTGCTTGCCTGGCTCAGCAGGGAGGATCACACAAGTACCTAGAAATACACACCAAATCTGGCAAAGGATTTGGATTTTGCAGTGTGGCTTCAAAGTGGCTTAATACTTTTTGAACTTTTAAAAAATATTTTTAATGCATTTTAAACTCCTCTTGAAGTAGCAACAAAGACTATTCTGTTGAAGTAATGCTAGAAAAGGTAACAAGAAAAAAATGGTTTAAATTGTTAAAATAGTACAGGAATAGGAGCTGAGCCATATATGCACACATTTCTTACATTATTAGAAAGATTGAGATCAAGCTTTAGAACATGTAGAAATTTCATGGGGCAAAACTACTTGTACAGATCCAAGTGCAGATTTTTTTGGCTTGAGAAGAGGAGCACCCTGTCACTGCCAAAGACCTTTGGAGCTTGGTCAGCATGACCATGGGCTCCTTTAGCTTATTTCTTACTCCCTACAGATAATTTGGAAGTGTGGTTTATTTAGATGATTCTAAATAATCATCCAACCCCCAAAAAGCTCTGAGACTGGACAAAAGCCTTCTCAGATGCCTTTTGACCAACTAGTCCATGCTATTAAATTTGCTCACAGCAGACAACCCTCTCTTGCACAATTAGCTTTTTCTGTGTATTTTAAGGAACAATAGGAAAAACAATCTTAATTTTTAAGTAGGTCCTCAGCAAGAAACTTCTCAGAAAAAGAAATTATAGACTTTTCTCAAATGATCACATCCCCTAAAAATCTGTATTCACTTTTTGGCTGTCTCTTTTGAATGCATGTATCAATAAGTGCTTATGTAAATAAGCTTTTAGGAAGTGTGCTTGGGAAATAACAATTTTCAGGGGATGTATGCAGATTTTGGAGATCCACAGTTGGATTTCTGGTAATGGCACTGAATTTTTAAATAATGGCAATCTCCACAGAATATCTAAATGCATCTGTATTGTATCACATCAACCTAAGAGGCATTGAAGGAGCATCTCTACTCACTTTATTCCTTGGAATAGGCTCTGAGTGATATGAAGTGTGTGGTCAACATGAAAGTAGCTTGGAAAAAATCCCCATCCTCACGTTGCCAGCTGAGCTCTCTCAAAGGGGAAGAACAGCACATGGGGGCCCAGAGGAGATGGGGAGGCTTTGAGCTCTCACTGCTGCACCAGTTCTCTTCATCAGAATATGATGAGCAGTTTCTGGAGCCATTGCATGTTTTATTAAAAATGCCTTTTATAGAAAGAATATCTTGCTCATAGTTTTGATTGTGCTGTGCTTTCCTACTCTCAGTGTAGTGCTGGTATTACTGATCAGCTCTATTAGCAAGGTTTCAAAAGAACAATTGTGTCTCTGTAAAGCCTTGGTACAGCAGTTAAAAATAAACCTCCCAGACTGATTACAAAATCAGCACCATGCAGATGGCAAGAGAAATGCTCCCTTTGCTGGAGTAGCTGCCTGTTTACATTTTACTGTGGGTCTGGTGTCTTGGTTTTTGAGTCAGAAGGATGTCAGGACATCAGACTCTGCTGAGGCAGCCTGCAGTTGTGATGGGTAGTCCAGAAAGCCTAGAGCTTCTTTTTTTCTTTTTTTTTTTTTTCCTAAAAAAATCCCAAGTTAACTTAATGATTCTGGGTGAAGGGGCTGCTTTAATCATGAAATTTTATGGGTTCAATGTAAACACCTGGCAGTGAGATTTGGTGTTTGGGACTGATGACAAGCACAGATGAGCACCGTGTCCCAGCAAGCACCCAGCACACAAATTACCCCACTGAAGTCAAGGGAGGGTGAGAGAAGCAATGAGAGTTTTTGCTGAAGCTCCCATGCAGGTGCGCAGGTGGCCTGCTTAGTCACTGATGGTTAGATGCTCAGGAGACTTTATGACTTGACTTTATTGTAAAATGGTGAGTTTTTTGATGAATGTAAAGTTTGTGTTTTGGTTTGCTTGTGGAGTGCCAGGAAAGACTGAGGTGGAATACAAGGTCAAGGTCCCACCCATTAACCAAGGGGTCAATGGTGCTGTAGCATAATATATAAGAATATTTGGGAATCTTCTACCTATAATCAAGCAGAGCTGTGAGTATGACTGTGGTTGGGAAAACTGTGTTTGATGGGATATCTAGATGGGATATCTAGCTTTGAGCATTTGCTCTGTGTTCAGGAAGTTTGTGACATGTTGGTGGCAATGCCAGGGCCAGAGACCTTTCTTTCTTCTTGCCTTGTCTGTGACCAAAGCCACACCACATGGACAGAGGCAGAGGAAAGGGGGATTACCAGCGTGAAATCCGTGCACAAAATGGGGGATAACTCATAATTACCAGCAAGAATCTGTCAATCCTTGTTCTTACTCAAAGTTTCACAGGGCTTTGGGGGGACTTGGCCACCTTGGAGGCACTGCTGTGAGAAGCAGTGCATCCCTTTGGAGTTCCTTCACATAAAAATGTGTGGAGCAGTGTTGAGTTGATCCAGGATTTCCACCCTGAGAAGCTGTGGGGGGTGGTTTTGATGCCAGACAGCTGTGTGGCTGCTGATCCAGCTGCACTGCATTTAGGGAGAGGAAATTCAGGAGTCACTAGCACAGGAGCAGGCTTTTAGTAGCATCAGATGTTTGGGGCTGAGCTTCCCCTGCCCTGCTTTACCAGGCAGCAGTACCTCCCCTGTCCATCTGTTCCCAGCTCCAGAGATGATGGATAGGATGCTGAACACCCCCTCTGTGAGTAACCTAATGCCAGAGTCACAAAAATATGAGGATCTTTCTGCTCTGTAGGAACCTGCTTTTCCATTGCCTTGAAAGGAAATTCAAGCATCCAAACTGAAGTTTAGGTATCTAAATGCTTTCATGGATCTTGGATTGAAGCGAGTCACTTAGGCAGGTTTGAATATGATATCTGTAATACATCACTTTGCTCCTTGTTTAAATATTTATGGGGAAGACTTGGGGCAAGGCAAGGGGGGTGATAAGGGTGGGTGTAAAGGGAGAGGGGACATCAGGCTCTCTCTGATGTCATTGCAGATGAGTCATTTCTCCACATTAAAGCTAATCTTACAGGGGCTTATGAGCCTTACCAGGTTAAAAAGAACCCTCTGGAAATATTTCTAAAGCCTTTAAAGTGCCTGGGCAAGGTCAGGAGAAAGCTTTTTTTTTTTTCGTTACTATTTGGAAGAGAACTGGACACTGGAGGTTTTAATTTTTTGGTTGTACCTCCAGAAACCAAAATTCCCTCATGAAAATATTTGACATCTGGTCAAATGAGAAGGATTCAGGGAGTTTAAGCTGCAGGAAAACCCTCTTTGGGGGCAGATAGGAACCCCCTAAATTTAATGGAGAAAAACTCCCTATTTGCATGATCTGAGGTTCTCTGTACACAATTCCTTTGGCTCATCCCACGGGGCTCACCTTGGTGGGAGTCTCAGTCCTCCCACCCAAGTGCTGTGATCCATTTTCCTGGGTGGCAGCTGCTGCTCCACATTGCAGAAACTTGGTCATTACCTTTAAAGGGATTGAAGATGGGTAATCTTCAAACTTGCTGCTTAATTACTTCAGCTTCCATGCAGTTGCAATCTCTCACTGATATTGGAATCAGATACCTGATGGGATGGCCTTGGAGCAGCTGAGGTTATAGTGCAAGATAGTCTTAATAGGAATATGCAGTCAATTACACTCTCAGGAAGGCCAATAAATGATTGCACTTTTTTAGAAAGTGCATTTATATACACAAAACTCTTTGTGTTTCCTTTTCTTTTCACTTTAAAAAAAAAAAAAAACAACAACTTTCCATTTCCAGGAAACATAACCAAGTGGGAGACAAAGCTTTTTCAGTGAAAATGCCAAATAGAGTGCTTGTTTCATTTAAATTCCTGCCTTGAAAAGCAATAATCTCACATTTAGAAAAAATTACAGTGGAGGATGGAGAGTAATGAAAATGCAGAGCTGAGGTCTATTTGTCCCATCTGAGGTAAAGCAGGGTTATGGAAAACCTTCTAATGAGGTGAATATGTTCTAATGCACATTTGATTTTTTTTTTTTTTTAATACTCAAGCTATTTCTGCAGACTGCTTTAAAATATTGAATTAAGATGTGATTGTTTTCTGCCTGTTGGACTTTCCATTCCTGCTCCAGAATGCCTTAACCTGCCCCTTTTATTGTACTCTGAACATTTTAAAGTGCCAGTGTCATGCCATAGCCCATCCCAAAATACATACATGTTTTTTATGTGCTCAGGTGGACCTAAAAGCAAGGTAAAAAATGTGCTTGCGTAGGCTGTGTGCAGCCTGTGAGGTTACAGAAGAGAAATAATGCCGTATTTAATATGGAAATAGTGATCCATTTGCAGGTAGTACTTGATTTTGTTATTTTCTGAGGGGATCTGGGGGCATTGTGGTGCCTCTAACACGTGTATATTCTAACAGTAATGTGTGCTGCAGTGATAATCTCCTGTACCAAAACAAATAACATGTATTGGAATATGGAATTCAAAATTTTTATGATTGTTAGGTAAAGTGATTTTCAAATTAGTTTTTAATGAGTTCTAATATTTTAATACAACACAAATTTTCAAGTTAGAGGTGCTTTATAGATTTTCTTTTTTTCCTGTTTGTTTTAGACAATGGGATACAATATTACTTGGTGGGATAACATTTAATTAAAATATACTAATTTATGTATTTGTTTATTAGTCTTATCCCTAAAGCAGCAAAAAAATCTGCGTAATTTTTATGAAAAATGTAAATGAGGACTTTGGCATCACTAATAAAGTGGAATTAGCATACATTTAAAAAGTGGCTTGTTTCACTTTAATAACATTTATAGCAATCACTTTGGAAGTGCTGCTTTGACTGGGAGCACAGTGAGTTTGCACTGAGGCAGTGGAAGGGGCTTCTCTTTCCCTGGGCCAGGTTTGAGGCTGGGTTTTCTTGTCCTGTTCAGTCTGGTGGGCACTCCTGAGGTGCCCCTTGGTTTGTCCCACCCTTGTGCCTGGGGTGTGCTGCTGGTTTGGGTGGGGGATCCTGGGGGGATGTGCCAGTGGGAATCTGGCTCCTTCAGGATGGAGGCGTCTCCAGCCTTGGCTTTGGCTGAGGCAGGATCAGACTGCTCTGGGAATAACCTTTCATTTTTCTAATTTCCTTTTTAGCTTTATTAGGTTTTACCTGATGAGGTCTTGTCAAAAGAGAAAAGTTTCCTCTTATTACTTTCAGCATATGAAAAGTTGCAAGAAAAAGCCCAGTCGGTCCCAAGACGGACAAAATTTCCATTGAAGTTTATAGGAATTTTGTCTGAGAAATGTCTGTTAAGATCAGGCCTCAGATTTTTATCCTGTGATCTAATGAATCACTGCAAGACGAGCGGGGTTGCTGGCAATCTGCTAATGAGAGTGGTTGTGTTTGAGTTTCTTTGTTGTTTTAATCCCAAGCAAGGCTTCTGTAAGGTCCTGTAAGTTGCTGTGGGCTTGCTCGGTGGTGTTGAGGGCCTGTGGTCAGCTCTAGCAAGCCACAATTGTGGCCATCAGTATGGCTGGACACAGAGAGAGGGGCCAGCTGGGCTGGCAGTGAGCAAGTCTTGGTGTTTTGGGCTTGTTTGGGAGCTCATTTGTATGCATTTATTAAAAAGAATAAAGCAGCGTCCCCTCCCTCTCCTCTCCTGGTTTCTCATCTCTCTTAGTTTGCTTGTAAGAATAATAAAACTGAATGCAGGAAGGTAAATGGCTTCAGAAACGTTTTTAAGAGGGCAATGCCAAGCATCAGTTTCTGTGGCTAAAATGCAAAAAGGCTTAAAGCTGGGAAATGGGAGAACCTTCCATCTCCTTGTGTCCCCAGCACTGAGACCCCTCTTCAGTGCCCATGTGGGGGCTCCTTGGCCCCCTGCCCCTTTGTGTGAAACATAAAGGATTGTCTTCAATGCTCCTTTGTTTAAATCTCCCAAGGGGTTCAGGTGCCCCTGAGGATCCCCATCTCCCCAATCCCACACCTTCTTCCCTGTGAAAAACACCCCCAAATGCAGCCCAGCCCCTTCCCCTCCATCTTCCCCTCCTCCTTCCCACTGTTACTTATTTGGGTTCACACTTCACTTCAGGTCCTTTGCAGGCAGCCTGTGTGGGGCTGTTTGTTAACAACCTGTCAAGGAACATATGGGTTTGGGGGAAAAATATGGAGTTTTTCACACAGGCTGCTCGGGCCAGCGAGGCAGCAGGAGCTGGGGGCCAGCTCTGCCCTGGGAGGCTGGCAGGATCTTTGAGGCCGTAGGAGGAGGGCAGAGGGCATCAGGAGAGTCTGGAGCCACCAGGAGGGGATGGAAGAGGCCACTGAGGGATCCAGGCAGAATCCCTGGAACGCGCTTGTGAATGTGGATATGTGCCTTTGTGCAAAGTTTTCCCTTCCCTTCTTGTGTGCAGAGAAAGGGATGCTGGTTTGCTGCCCATCCAGAGCAAATCTGCAGAAAACAATGTTGTGTTTTGTTGTTGTTGTTTTCTCTTTCTCTCTCAGAATTTTTTTTTTTTTTGGTCACTTATCCACGTCACTGAAATGTTTTAATGAGGAAATCCTGACTGCAGGAAGGTCAGGAGATGAAAAGCAGAGCTGATTTTAAAAATAACGCCCAGTTTTACTGCGTGGCCAACTCCCAATGTGTTTTTGAGATGAAAGGGAGAGAAAAGCTTCACAGTATTTAAGCAATAAAAGTACTACAAGGAAAAGCTCTTTCCTATTCCAAGTCTTTGGCTGGCATGGAGGGGTGTACGAGGTATGGGGGGGGAAAAAAAAATCAACTTCTTCAAAGCAGTGTAGGATGTAAAAGGTCCCTCACACAGGATCCATATTCACTGAATAGGTGTCTATATGTGTGACTTGGTATCACATATAGGTATGAGCAGATGTAAGGCCTGGTTCTTCAGGCATTTTATGCAAATGAGAAACTTTTCTCATGAACAGTTGAGATGATCATAAATTGGACTGATTAAGCACATGGTTAAATCTGAGCAGGATTTAGTTCACGTATGTATTCCTATATTCCTATATTCCATCAGTGTAAAAACAAATTACCCTAATGTGACATTAATATCTATTTGCTACCATCTGGGATCTTTTAAAACGGTATTTAATTTCTTAATATTCTGAGACTTTTTCCTTAAAAATTTCATGTATCATTAAAAAAAAGTCTAGTCTAAGTCACAAATGCATCCTTTTTCTCATGTATATTTGATACCAGGCTCCAGTCTAATCTGATAAAGTGCACTTTGCCTGTGGTGTCTTACAATAAGCTGGCTGCATTAGTGCCGGGAAAAATCAATACCGATTTATAATTTACCATCGCAAAAACCTATCACTTTTTATGACCCTCCATCCTGGCTCATTAATATTACATTAAAACACACACACACCCCACTGCAACAGGGTGAAATTGTAAGCTTGTCAGGTTTGTAGTCATAAAGAAAGCTTTAATTGGTCTTAATTTGGGAATTCAGCATTAGGTTTTGTTTATTTGTGCGATGAATATTTTTAAAAAATCTTCCTTACTTTTGGTGGATTTCTAAAATGCATCCTGGTAATGCATCTGTTTCTCAGCCAATATCTCCTTACAGTTTTCTTTTCTTTTTTTTTTTTCCCTGCACAGAGATATGGTTTTCAAATAAAGCCTCTCTCTAAAATTTCAGCCAGGTTAGGTAAATCACTCGAAGGCATTCCTTGCTTGGGATTTGCACTCTTGATGAAGGTAATAAAGTATAATGGGGCCTATCCTTGGTTAATAGTTATGGTTCTAATTGTGGTTCGATTTTTGTTTGTTTGCTTTTCATCAGGGTTCTGGAAGACTGTTTTGGGGCAAAATATATAAGTGGAATTACTGTATGGTACACTGCTTATCTCTCTCTTGTCAAATGCCTTTGTTTCCTGAGCTGGCAAGAGCAGAGGATCAGTTGGATGTTGTTGGCCCAATCCTGCAGGATACAAACAGCTCTGTGCAGTTTACAGAGCACCAACATCTCCAGCTGATTTCAGTGGGCCAATAATTTCCTTTCTTCACTGAGCACAGAAGATGACAAGAACTATGAAGTGTAGAACCAATTGTGAATTCAGTTTCTTTCTTACATATTTTAAAAACTAAGTTAAAAAATCAAAACAAACCAAAACAATACTTCACCCCCTGCAACGAAAATTAAAACAGTTTCATACTCACATGTTTTTAGACTCTAAAGTCCTTATATCTAAATTCTTTCCAGATAATGTCAAAAATAATGATGTCAGTGTTTATATTGGCAACGGAAAGGTGCTCTTTATTTATTTCATACTATTCCCAAAGAGTTTCCAGGGATTTTATTTTTTTTCCTTCTAGTTAATACTGTGGAGCTTCTAGCCTAACAAGATTCATGCGCTTTCCTGCTGCATAAAAGCTTAAGAAATAAATAGGTAAATGGTGTATTAACACAGAAGTTTTTAAAAAAAAATTAAAAAAATAAATAAAAACCCCGGGAAATTCAGTGTGTTCTCAAGTGTGCAGCGGATCTGCACCATGCAGCAAGTACACGTCGTGATTGGGTTTTTAAGAGACGTTCGCCTCCCCACTGACTGACAGGGCCTATTGATTTTTTAGGTTTCTGCCGTCATCAGTTTTCAGCCTCACAGCGGCCATATGTCGAGGTCAGGGCGCGCGGGGGCTCGGGCAGGCAGCCCTCGCCACGGCCAAAAGTGAAGGGCCGCTGAAAGAAAATCAATCATGTCATAAGTGGGAAGCATCAAAAATTTTCCCCCTGTATGGCCAGGGCCCATCAGGCTGTCTCCACTCCCGGCGAAGGTTAGGCATCTGTCAAGCTGGGCTAGGTGAAAAGTATTAGAAATGCCAGTTAACCCGTGGTACGGCTGAGCGGAGCCGCGCCGCCTTTGTCTGCCCGGGGAATATGACAAGGTTAGCGCCTGAGCTTAATTTTTGAGACAGGGGAGCTCCCTCCACTCCCCTGGTTCATCTGCAGGATGGGCTGGAGTGGTTCGGGTTTCGGTGAAAGGTGCTCACAGATGGGTCTAAAACCCACCCTCTTGCATGGATGTGGTTCTTCCTTTGGGAAGTCAGCACAGGCTGTTCGTGAGGTCCCCAGATCTGGTTCTGGAATGAAGCAGCACCACAGGAATGTGGCTTTTTGAGTAAAATGTTTTCAATGCTTTGGGTTGTTTGGGTTTTTTTCACCATCAGTGATGAAATTATTTGCTCCTGCCCTGTGCAGATCTGGATGTTGTTTGACTCTTGTTTTAGAATATCTTCACTGGATGGACAGTAAATATTTCCATTGTTCCGCTAATTGGGGAAAATCTATTTCATGCAGTCTGTGAAAGTATACTGCTGTGCTGTATGATTTTAATCTTTCTCCTCCTGTTCCATTTAAAATCCATACAATTAGATTGTGCAATTATGCTAAATAATCGATCTTCTGTATCTTGTTTGCCACTTACATGATGCCTCTTGCAGAGAGGAAAACATATCTGAGTATGTCCACTAAATTTGAAATACTGATTTGGTAATACACTGGGATATTTAAGATTATGTTGGCCATCTTTCAAGCTTTCTGATTGCTGATCATGTGCCCTGAGGAGTATGGATAAGAGAGTGTGTGTGGATTTGTTGTTAAGCAACTAGGCAAAAAGAGAAAACAAATTTATCAGGACAAGAATGGGGGCATAGCCTCTTTTATTTATTTTTTTACCCTTAATTCTAGATGAAAAACAGTGCTACTGTCAGTGAAGGCAAATTTGCTTATTTACTTTTGAAAAAGCCTCCAAACGTGTATTTTCCATACTTGCAGCTGATTTGTATCCCATCTCCACGTGTAGGTCTTGTTGGCTTAGCCAGATACAAATACCTGTTCCTTGAGTGATGCTGCCCATTGAAGCTCCTGAGGGGAATCTTCCTGTGGATGTTTTTCAGAGGGGCAGAGCAGGAGCTAAACTCACTCCAAAGCTTGTCCTGTGTGCAGCAGATGACCCCAAGGAGATGATGGGATGGGATCTATGATTTAGACTCCAGACTGGGCTGCAGCTCAGTGCTTGAACGTTGCCTGTCGCCACCTGACCTGAGCTGTATACTTCCATAAATATTTTAGCTCTCTACACTCCAGTGATTATGCTCTCCATTGAATACAGATAAAAAGACAAAATGTTTCTTTAATCAGCACTGTGATGTGAGACCGTTAAGGTAATAGTGCTTGAAACTATTAGAATCTTGAAGATATTGACTGGCTTCCTTTTGGCATTGCAATTATAATTGTATTTTTAGGCTGTGTTATATGGTTTTATAGTAGTTTTTCTAACACAGAAGGCTTCCCTGCCCTGTCTGAGCTGTAGGGAGATACAGAGGGGGAGGGATTTTGCAGTCCTGAGCTGCAGGTGCAGCTAGCAGATGACCTAATTGGGACTGATATAATTTGGTTTTAGAATCTGCAAGGAAATCCAGGTCATCCCTCTGGAATCCACAGTGAATAAGCGTAGACAGATTTGAGGGGAAAAAAAAAACTGTTTGAAACCTTCCTCAAAGTGTATTTTAAGCTCTTGAAGTGTTATGGGGAAGACTGGTGACAAAAGTTATCCTTTGTGAGTTTAGGGCAGATCGATGCAAGTGGCCAAAGAAGTCTTCTCTCCAAAGACTTGTGTCCCCCGTTCCCTGAGGAGTGAGGGCCTCCAGGTGCTCAGCTCTCCCAAATTCACCACTGACACCAGTTATCCTGACTGATGCAGGGAATCACAGTCTAAGGAGGGCAGAGGTGATGCAGTCTGAGCTGCTGCTTGGCACCCACCAGGGAAAATCACCCCTTCATTGCTACATCCAGCCTGTAACTGCGAGGCTCTCCTGAGAGGACAAGCTGGACCCCTCCTGTGAACACACATTTTCACTGACTCCAGCAGGGTCATTTTACCAGTGCAGACTTCCTTCTCAACTGTGGCAATGCATGAACATCAAAAGAGGATCAGACACAGAAATTCTTGACAGAGTGAGTTATTGGTATCTAACTCAGAAGGTATCAAATATTGCCTTAAAAAGTTCAAGAACTGTCCTTTCTTTCTCTCTAAATCTCTTTTAGACATAGATTAAAGTGATTTAAATGTGTTGCATTCGGCTTTTGTTTAGTTAAATTAATGCCCTCTGCAATATCAGCAGACATTGTGATTTGATGAAGTATTTATACAACTCAGGACAAACCCTGTTTGCTGGCCTTTAGTTGGTACTTATTTCCAATTATTAAGGAAAAATAAGCAAGGGTGGCTGCTAACATTTTAGAATTACCCTAGAGTTGGTTTAAAGGTTGAGCCTCTCCTCTGGTCACAGACAATTGTGGGCACTTGCCATCTGCTGCTCAAGGATTACCTTGGTGTGGCTGAGCAGTGGAGTTTTGCATGGTGAAAGCCAGCAGCTCCTGGGAGTTTTGATTTCTGACTTTTCTACCAGAGCAAAGCTGCTTTTGCCACTGAAAGGCTGCATTGAATGAGGAGTATTTCATGTAGAGTCCAATATACCTGCACCAAAATAGTTGGCTCCTGGTCCCAGAGTATCATTCCAAGTAGAGTATTCTCTTCTTGAGTGAGAATTAGTGCTGGGATAACAAAAATCAAAAGTAATGCCTGAGAGTTGTCTGGTAGCACTGACTGTGGCTCCTGGAAATGGAGATGTGTGTGTATGTGCTGGTGCTTGTGCACATGTGTAGAACTTGCTGTTTGCTGTGGGTTTTTTTGTGCAGCCACAGCTGGTTGTTCATGGAGGATCTTTATCCCCTTCCTAATTTCCTCCTGGGGAAATGGTAGATGGATTGGTTCATGTCTCTGGCACTGCACTCTGAGGCACCATGGAAGTGGTGGTGTTAAAATTGTCCTTTATCAGCTGGAGGATGTTTCTGGAGAACCAGATCCTTCCTGCTGACATGGATGGGCTGCCTTGGCTCTCCACACACCTGGTGGGGCTCTGAGGTTGCTTCTGATGGTTTTGCTCGGGCACAGGTGGGATGTTGGCCATGTTGCTTCACTCTGGCTGTTCCCAGGTCTCCTCTCACATCTTTTCTCTGCAGTCAGGACCAGTGTGTGGGCTGGCTTTGCCTGATGGGCACTCAGGAGCAGACTGTAAACGGCCCATGCTGTTGAACCCAGGGGTGCTGCTGTAGAAGCATTTACAGCATTTACCTGGAGTTGCTGCCAGCTCTGCAGCTCCTGCTCACCCAAATCAATGTTTCCTTTCTTGCACTTTATTTCCTCCAGTGCTGGCACATTGCAGTGCTGCAGTCTGTGGGAGCTGTGCTTTCGCTTGAGCTGAGAAATAATTTCTGCCCCCAATTTCCTGGAAATTCTAGACCTCCCCCTCACTGCATCTGCTACAACCACTGTGGCTCTTCTGTACCTCAGCATCTCAGTTGTGTGGGCAGTCTTCCTTCCCCTGTCTCCCTCTTCCATTTCCTTTCCTCCTTCTACTGCCTTTTTTTTTTTCCTTATCCTCTTTCTCATTTTTGTCTGAAAAACATTGCTGCATGTTCCAAACTTCATTTCAGCCCTATTAAAACAATAAATCCTGATAGTTCCATAGAAGCTGTTCAAGATCTCTTGGGCCAAAAAAAAAAATTTATAAAAATGTTCCTTTTAAACATAAAAAGTCCCTGAATACAGATTTGCAAAGTACATTTCAGAACCATTATGGTCTTCTGGGTAAATAATTTTCATTAAAAAAAAAACCCTTTATAACACATATTTTAGAAGTGTTTTAAATATTATTTTTTTTATAGAAAAAAATCCATGATGGATTCTAAAGAGCCATTATGGTTTATCAGGGAAATCATATACTTCTTTAAAAATTGTCTTTTAAATACTCATTCTTGAATTGTTGCAACTGTGATGCATTTCTAGCACAGGGGATTTATTTTTTTTCCTGGGCTATTTTCCCCTCCTATTATTAAAAAAAAAAGAAAAAAAATGAAAAAAAAAGGACATTTTCACATGCTCAACTCTTTTTAAAACAGAATATGATAGTATGGCTTAAATGATACATAGATTGGAAGCTCCACCTTTAGTGTGCAATATGCTTTTCTAAAACCATCCACTCTTTTTTTGAGACAGCCCTGTCACATCCCATGACATTACCTACCTTGCAAGGGCTTGGTGCAGAGTCATAGGCAACATCTCCAGATTATTTTTGGCATTCATTGAGTGGAAGAGGCTGAGTAGGGACTTTGCTGCATTGACAAATTATTCCCTCATAGGACAGAGTGTGGAGAGCCCCCATAACTTTTTCCAGAGTTTGGATGCTCACCTGGGGGGCTCTCCCAGCAGTTCCTTGGTGTATGCAGACCATGTTCTTCTCATACTCTGAAATCCAGGAAGATTCAGGGAATGACTGGAGGGTGCCTCTTCTCCAGCAGCCCGTTGTGAAGATCAAAGCAGGGATGGATATATCTTCTGACTGAACCAGAAAATGTGATTTGAATGCAGATTCTAGGTGTTGCTTTCATTAGAGTCAGTGTGTCAGGGGAGGGACTGGGATGAGCTGAGGGGAAATGCTCCCAGGCAATGGGGAGAGGAGGAAACTCCTGCCAAGAACTGTGTGAGATGTCCTCAATTATACAGATGCCTTTAGGGCAGCCACTTCCCTCCCAGTCCTCCCCATTCCCCTGTGTGAGCACCTGGTTTTCTGGAGAGTCAGGCCTACACCTCTGTATTCCCATTTTCTTTCTTCCATCAGCTGGCTGAGGTTAGGGGGTGTCCCAGTGTCTCAGCAGCCCTCTTGAATCTGTGTCACATCTTCATTATCTATTTCAGTGAGGAAACGATGGGAAAGGATCAAAGGAACTGTCAGTTTGGAACAAGTCCTTGCAGAGCTGGAGGGAAGGGGTGGTAGTCCTTCAAAGTTTTGCTGGAATGAAGTGGAATTTGCAAAGAAGTTGGAGAAAGTGAAATATTGGTACTATGGTCACACTTGGGAACCCAGATGAGCATTGAGGCCCCAGTGTGGCAGATACTTTCCACACAGATGCTGCAGGTGTCCTGACACTGGTGGCTGCTGCATCTCCCCTGGTGCCTTAATGTGGACTGCAAAGTGTAAGATCAACACACACACAAAAATATACAGAGAAACTCCATAATCTGTACAAGAATAACTCATGGGAAAACCACATTACCTTAGTTTACAAGCAACTGTCTGTGAAACGAGATGATTGCCCATTATGTAATAGATCTGTGCAATAAAGCTAAGGTATGTGCATTTGAAAGTTAATAAATGGACTTATTGCAGACTGAGATGTTGATGGTATAACAGTTAACTGGGTTAAGGGAGTGTTGTTCTAAGAAAACTAGTTTTTTTACTATTTTTTTTTCAAGTCTGTTGCATATTTGTAAAACTACAGAATATTATTCTTTCCAAATGCAAGTCTTAGCAGGACTGAAAAGAGCTGGTGAGTGAATAACTAAGAATGCAGGCACCAAAATATTAGAAGAGAATAGAAAGATTTAATTAAAAATTAGATATAGCTTTTCAATCAGTGTAGAAATAATCTCAAAACAACAGAAAAAACATCTGACATAATGTAAGAGCTGCATTTCTGCAAGTTACTTAAACTAACTGCTGTCATCTTTAAAAGGACCTGTTCATAGCCATTGAGGAAACCACGAGGAGGAGGATGCAGGCTCTGAGTTTCTATGGAATTAGAAGAGAGTTTCTAAAAAGAAGTTCTGTAAAGTTGTAGATACATCAACCAGTGCAAGGCTGGAAAAGTCAGTTCATTTTTGGAAAGTTAAACTGAGCTGTTGTGCAACACAGTGAGTTAACTTTGAAATAAACAATTGTTGAGGTGGATTTTCAGGTAAATTAACAGCAGATAATCTACAGTTCATTAATGTCTTATTTATTTCAGTAGGTTCCTCTGACAGATTTGGTCAGGGTCAAGAATGGGGTCAGAAAAAATCTCAATTTTTAATATACCCAGCTGAAAATCCAGTCTGTGTTGCCAGGTGGTTAGTCTGGAGACAACAGTTTTGGTGTTGCTCTCTAAGGATTTTTTGGGACTTCTGGTAGAGCTGTGGAGCTGCAGAGAAGCTGCAGGAATGTGTGAGCCTGTGTTTCTGTGGGCACATAGGAAATTGAAAAGGAGGCACAGTGTGGTAAAGAACACTCACAGGGGACTCTCGTGGTAGGTGGGCATGGGCAGAGAAAGCATCTGGCAAACTTCCTACAGCAACAGCCACAGCATTTGCTCTGTGGCCCAGCACCCTGACCTCATCTTGGCATCAACCCAATGCCAGCCAGACTGAGCAGGAGGCTGTTGAGCCTGGCTTGGGACCCACAAACAAAGCCTGGTAGCGTTTTTCAGGCAATGGAGGGGAAGAAGCTGGGTATGCCAGCAGATTTCCTCTGCAGAAGGGTCAGTCTGACTGTGTTCCCCTCACAACATCATAAAACCAGTTATGCTGAGTGGGGTTTGTTTCAGCCCCTGCCAGCTCTGTTCCCTGGAGTTGTGGGAGTAATTTTAACTGGAATCAGGGGGTGCAAAGGGTGGGGAATGGCATCTCTGTGAGGTCTAAGATCAGCAGCACTTCTCATGGTGTGTTCTTGGACCCCAAATCTCCTTCCACCGGGAATGGGCAGCCTGGATTTCACTGCCTGCATTCTCCCTTCCCATGGGACCTCTCTGATGGAGGCAGCAGTCAAACCACAGAGCTTTTTATGTACCTGACAGAGTTTCCATCTGGGAAATGCTCGTGAAAGTAACTTCCTAAAACACTGCCCGCGTCATCGGCAGCGGCCGCGGCGGCTGAAATGCAGAGCAGCCACACTCCAAAGGGTTTTTATGAGCTACTCCTGTCTCAGCAGACTAAACTATCACAATAAAATGTAAGGCAGGTAATTAATAATTGTGCCAGTGACCTTGAAAATTAATATTGTTTGTTATTCCTGTAAACAAACTGAGTTTCCTTTCCTTATTATATTTTGTATGGTAATTTGGCATAAACACTCCTTTTCACATAATTTCCCCAGTTGACTTTTGTCTCCTTGGTAATTTCCGGCTTTAATAAAGAAAACCTAATTAAGAAGGAGCTGTTGATTGGTTTGCTAGTGTAATTAACACAGGTGATGCTAATGAGTTTCAATGAAACCAATAGTTTATAGGGAAAAATAAAGAGTTGTGCTGCATATGGTGTGAGTGATATCTGCACTTTGGGAAGATATTATTGTGATTTTCAAGCCTCATGTGAGTGGTTTGTGAACATGGGCGGGGGAGATAAAATGTTTTATAAGATTCATTAGTGGTGTTAGACCAAGTTGAATAAGCTTCATGGCTCGGGTATATTAAAAATCAGTTTTTTTTCCTGACCCCATTAATAGCATGGAAAGTTTTATCTTCCCATGGGAAGGAAGAAATGTTAAGTTTCTGTGTTTTGTCTGTGGTAAATCTGCAGTACAACTGCAGTGTGTGTTGGGCCGTGGCTTGGGGGGGGCTTAGCAGGTCACCAGCCCCCTGAGAGTTGGGGTGTCCAAGGGGAGCCCCACTGCCCCTCTTATCTGCCTACACAAAAGAGAAAAGGCTGGGGATAAGGCTGTGCAAGGAGCCCTTTTCTGATTTCCTTGTTGTCACCTCAGGCAGTTTCTCTCTATTTTTTTTTTCCTTCCTGACAATGAGAGCAGGATTTTGCCCTACGTATTTAAGTCAATGCAAAATGTGAAATCTTTGTTGGTGTGGGCAAGATATTCTTAATTTCTGCTAGAGATACAAATGCTGCAGCATCATGCTGCTGCTGTTTTTGTGTGGCAGTTTCTTCAGGAGATGTTTACTTTTGTAATAACATTGACATTTTGTAAAACATTGCCAACATTTTATAGTTGGTCAATGTTTCAAAGAGGCAGTTGTTGATACCTAATTTAAATACCTTTTTGTTCTGCAAGGTGAAATTCAGTTATATTTTATATTCCAAAGGTATACTCTTTTGTTCATTCCAGCCCTGCCTTTACATCTCCCTTTTATTTGGCTTTCCTTTTTTTCTCCACTCTTTTTCTTTTAATTTTCCTCTCATTTTTCACCATGATGTAGTTAATTCTTTTTTTCAGCTCATGCTACACTTTGTCTTGTCTATTGCTATGTGACAGAAAAGCCAGAGACATTCCATGTCTGGCAGTACACCTCCAGGGACATCTTTTGAACTCTCATAATTTGTATTTATTGCCACCCACTTTGTAAGTTCACAGTTTAATTTGCCAGCAGTGGCAGTGTTAGGCCGACACAGTAAAACAAGATAACGTTAAAATGTCAGAACGAGAGGGGGCATGAATGATGCATTACTCACTGCTAGAACTTGCACTTGTCATGCCTTTCCACCAAAGTGATGTTAACTACCTTTTGAGAGCCTTATCTGACTGGTATTACTCAGAAATAGGATCATTAGTTCACTGCTCTGATTAGAAGGTTGCTATGGTTGATTAACTCTTCTGGAACTGGGATCACGGTGGGAACATAACATGAATCACACTGGATTATGCACCTAGAACTAATTTTATAATTATTTTTTTGCATTTTTTTGTAGTTGTTTACATATGTATTTCCTTAATTCACTAGTGGGCTGACAGGAATGAGAGCAGAGGGGAAAAATGGAGCACATTTAATGGAAACATTCAAGGTAGATTTCGGTTGAGCTGTTTCTCCTTCAGCACAGTGTGCTAACAGTGACCTATTATGCAAATTGGAATAAAATCAGGAAAAACTGCAATTTGATGTGGTTTCTAGAGTTGCACAGTTAAAACCTCAGCAGAGAGTGACAGCCACAATCAGATCCTCGTGTCAGATGCAGAGAATGCGTTTGCTGCAGAAAAGCCAGCCAGGGTGAGCACAGGGGAATATCTGTAAGAGGAATGTCACAGGGACCATCTGAGGGTTGAGGCTGCTCTTCCAAAGTGCTGCCTTGTGAATGATTTCCAAAATTTGCAAAATGAGCAGAAATTAATGCACTTAAAAAATAAATTAAATAATAATAAAAACATTTTGCCACAGCAATATTCTCATAACCAATGTAGGAGTTTATTTCTGAATGTTCTTTTTGCTCCTTCACTGTAGGGATTCCTTGGCCATTATGACTCCTCATACCATAATGGACAACTAACATTAGTGTTATGGTAAAAAAAAATATCCTTGTGATGTGGACATTAGCAAAGGTGCATTAGTAAGAATAATGTCTCCTAGCCCAGCAAGTACCTGGTCACAAGACAGCTCTTTATAATTTCAGTGCTTCCTTCTGTATGCAAAGAGTTCTCTGCATCAGCCTATCTCAAGCAGGCAATTTCAGACTGAGTTCAGGCTGTACACCTGAGCACCTGACTGAAATACCAAATCCTCTGCTGGCTTTATGCAAAATGGCTCTGATCCAGTCGCCTCTGTAGTCAAGGAGAGCTGGATCAGCTCCTAAAGGATGAAGGGCCAAGAAGGATACAATTTAATCGAGTGAGTAGCATGACTGATTCCTACAGTTACATATCTGAGTAAAACAAGGAGGCTTTGGACAGCAATTAGCTGGAAAATGTGGTTTGAAAAATACAATCACACTGTTGACAGTGACTTTGGAGGGTAGATTTTGGTTCCTGAGGAAGAGATTTTGCTTTAATGATAAGAAATAAAGATTCCTTTGTAGCAGAAACATGTTTTAATGAAGTTCAGCTATCTCGAGGCAGAATTTAGTTGCCTTCTGCCATAGACTGTGTGTGTGGGCACATAAGGGATAAGTCCAAATTTTATATCCCTTACTCAGTTCATCCTCAGACAGTGATGAAAGAATTACTCAGACTTTGGTCGTGACTTCATGGGGACTGTTTACCAGAGCACAGGGCTCCGAAATGGATCGTTGTTGCCAGTTAACTTTTTCACAGATAAGTACACTATCCTTTTCTTGCTGGGTTTAAAATACAGCCTTGGCCTGGATTGTGAGTCGCTGGTTCTTTTTTGGCTGCATCAAAATCAATCACAGTGTAAATCAATGTTGTATGTCTGCAAAGGAGCTGCTGTTCTGCAGGGTTTGTCTCACTAACACAAGCTTGAGAGATGGAAAAGCAGATGACACTTCTACCTGTTGCTAAGTAGAAAGCCACAATTAAGGGGTGGTGCAGCTCATATTTTTAAGTGTTGTACTGAAAGTAGAGATGGAGGATGGTCCTGGCTTATAACCCTGGCACTTCTAGTTTGAAGATACTATTAGGAGCTTTTTCACTCCATTTGAGCTGGAGTATCTACACCAGCTTGCATGGAACTGAGCCAATATAATGGAGTTTGAAAGTATTTTTTGTCCTTATTCCTTTTTTTTTTTTCCCTATAAATACAATAGGTTCTATTTGGCTTTAAAAATATCCAGTCTGCCTTTTGGAACTAGTGAAGTTGGCATGATCTGAAAAGACCTCTATTATTATTAAAATTAAATGAATTTCTGAATGACAGTCTCACATTTTAGATGTGTTTTAAATAAGTGTTGAGAAAAGGCTCTAAGGGCAGAGCTGATCTGTTAGGCTGACAAGGCAGACCTGAAACTTTTTCTCATCATGACAGGAGGTTTTTCAGAGACCAGAAGACCTCTCTACCCTTGCAAAACAATTATTACACCTGAATTACCACACTGCTCTGCAGCCCCTCTCTCCCAGCTGCCTCTTGCTGCACTTTCTGCATTGCCCAAGGATTCTCATGTCTTGAGTCATATGGTAAATGAAAGAGAACAAAAAAGAAAGTAGCACCAGTTTTTGCCTACCTTTTTTTGCTGTGAGCCAAGGCTTTTGCAGCACCATTAGGATGTAGATTATCATATTTAAAACCTGTGATGACACCATTGTACCCATCTGAATGATTAATCTGCTCATTAAAAGAGTGCCGATGGGCTAGTCTAATTGGAACATGGATCTTCTTAAAGGACGTTGCAGGGTCGGGAATAGGAAATATTACTCATAACATAAAGTAGGGATTAATTATGCTACTAAATACTACTGTGTGAAATTTACATATGGGTCTGGTCATTGGTGAGGGGTTAGGAAAAGTGTAAGGATCCCATTTTTATAGCCTTAAAAATGTAGGTGGTGCGTTCGTGGCAAACCTTAACCCCTTGTTGTTTCAGAGGCAGGATGTGCTGGGATGCCATCACAGCTTCAGGAACACAGCTTCAGGTCAATTAATCACCACTGCTTGAACTGAAACCCTGTCCACTGTGCAGGTTGCAGCAGCACCTGATGCAGCTGCAGTCAGATGGTTTCTAACTGTGGCTTCCAGTGAAATGCAGCCCTTCCCCTGCTCTCTCTGAGGGCAATGAGCACGGTGGTCTCCACACAGAGCCCCTCTGGAATTGCTTGGGCCATGGCAGTACTCTGGCTCTAGTCTCAGCTTGCAAGTGGGGCTAATCATTTAATTACAGGAAACAGGCAGTGTTGCTCTGGTCTCTGATGGTAAATTTTGCCTCTTTTACAGTAGTATTTGGCAACAGTTAGGCAGAATTGCTCAGCTGTGTGATGGCTTTTCCTGAGTGTTTCTGCCTATACATGGCTGCTGTTGGGAGGCTGCTTTAGCTGGACTGGAAAAGCCAGCTCTGCTATTCCTGACCTATCCCAGGCCAATGTATCACCCTGTTCAGGGTCAGCAGTCTCTCACAGCTGTGGCAGCCTTGGTGCTCTTTCTGAATTAGCAGATGTCTTTATCCTAGAGTTGCACTGCCAAGGTGATTTTAATACCAGTCTGAGAGATTTAGGAATCAGAGTTTGGATAGGCTGCAAATCAGGAAAAGAAAAAGACTATCATGGATGAACGCCTGTTATTTCAAGTCTACCTGAGATATTTTAATGGATTATATCCCCTCTGAAGTAATGATGTGCTGTTTTCTTGATATTTTACAGGAGAGATTAAAAACAATTATCCAAAGAAATCTGGGAGAATTTAAGCTGGGGAAGCTTTTCTATATCCCATATCTCCTAAATCACCGTGCAGTTCCCTACCCATTAGATTTTCTGCTCTGGATATTAATCAACACTGCAGCCAGACCTTTAGAAATTTTTTCCAAGTTTTTATTTCTTAAATCTCACAGGATCATTCTGTGAGAATGGTCATGAATATCTAATAAAGACTTCATATGCATCTGAAAAAAGGGAGGCAAACCAATATCGTTTGTTTCCTTAGTGAAAAGGCCCTTGAATTGAAGTTAAGGAACTAATTCCTCTGAACTTAGATCAAAGCCACATCATAACATCTGAAACATTGACAGAATTTTTGTATTTCCCATTAGTGAAAACATGATAGAATTTTTTTTTCCACCCTTGCCAATTTTAACCATGATAATCAATGTCCTTCAAGAGTTAAAGATCTAGAAAACCTCTGTTGAGGGGAAATTTCAATGAAATTCCAAGGGTCTACTCAGTATGTTGGGTGGAAGATCTAGATGTATGCAGTTAAATGTACAAGCACCTCTGTGTAATTCATCATCTCATTATCTGGATAAACATCCAATCTATATAAGACAGTGTTCTCAAGGATGAAACTCAGTATGACTTTCCCAGTTTTCCAGCTGGAGGGAATGAAACCTGGCAGGGCAAGGCTCAAATCTCTTGTCCGAGGTTACAGATGAGCCTGTGGCAGAGCTGTGGAAAGTGACTCTGGCTATCAAGCATCTGTGCATATTTGGTGAGCTGCCTTCCCTCTCTAGAGCCACATGAGCATTTAAGTGTTTTGTTGGATAGGGGCCTAGATGCTTTTAGGGTTTGTTTTGAAAGCTGTTGTTTATTTTAAAGCACTTTTCCCAGCCAATTTACAGGTCTCTTCTTGAGGTCTGCTATGGCGAGTCCCACCTTATGGAAAGGGCTTCTGTATATTATGAGATGCTGGAGGACCTTTGGGATCCACTTTCTGATAAATGCCCTTGAGGATGGAGCAGAGGAATGGACCACTTGTCAATCAGCGCAGGCAGCCTATCCCCTAAAATGCTCCTTCCCTGTACCCAGATCCTCCAGGGGCTGGTTCTGCCTGAAGATACGGATCCTGGAGCAGGGATCCAGCCAGCTCACCAGATGGCCAGGAGTCACTGAGCATGTTTGTGGTGCACAGCCTCCAAAGTCTCTGGCAGCCTGCCACTGGATATATATATATATATATATATATATATATATATATATCAATTTACTTAGGGAATGGAGATGGGGGAATACCAAACTGCTTATTGGCCATCAGAGTGGGAGCTGTTAAAAAGTATTGGATCCATAATTGCATTTGGCCTCCCCAGTGACCAAGGCTGAAATCCCTGTGGAAGCTTTTTTCAGTTTTTTTTTTTTTTTCCTTCAGTAGAAGAGCCATTAGAAGAAAATATGATAGTTTTTCTTTAAAAATAGGGTCTGCTGGGATGCTGTAAGTGATCGTTGGCAGAACAATCCTTGTATGCCAGGATTCTTCTGTAAGTAATGAGATCACTTGGATCAGCATGAGAAAATGGGATAATCCACTTCTATAGAAAGTGAAAGCTCTCATACAAAGCATGAGTGAGCTTGTGAAGCATGTCACTGTATGTTTAGCCTCTGTGTCTATAATAACCTTGTACTTGCTTCCTAATAGTTGTAAAGAATACAGTAATGCTAAAAACAAGTGTTGCTGACACATTTGTCAGTGTTTCAGTGAACCCTGATGCTATATGTCATTGATTTGTGGCTACAGACAAAGAAACTTTTTTATTTTTTTTCCCTTTTCTGCCTGCCTTCCTTTCTGATTTTCTACATTATTATATTTTTTAAATTTTAATAATGACTGTGTGAGATAGAGGCTGCATTTATTGATGGGCTATGTTGTTGACAACGTTGTTTACTTATTTGGAATGACGCCGCCCCTCAAGCTGCTCCAAGCTTATCAAATCACTTTAACTAACTCCCATGTTACCATCAACACTGGTCCAAATCTGTCACAACTGGCAGCCTTCAGAGTTTGTTTGAAAAGATGGTTAACAGGTTTGAGCATTGTCAGGGTTGCAAGGCATGAGCAAATAAGATCATTGCTCACAGTGTGTTGTTAGGTTGATCACATAGGGCACGGATTAAATTCTTGGAATGTTTTACTATTAATTATACTCCCATGTGCTTTTGCGTTTTCAGGAAAATGGGCTTCTCAACTTTCTGAATGGAAAGATGTGTATGTGGATAACAGAAATAACTAACACATTTTCTAGTATAAATGAAAATCTCCATTTTTTAAGCACCATGAAGGCAAAAGTTTCGCTGCAGAAAAGGGATAAAGCTAGGGATAAAATAAGTTAGGCTAGGGTTAAATAAAAAATAGTGTATCCTTGTTGAGGACCCAATTTAAAGCAAAAAGTTTAACCCCCATACTAGACTGAACCCAGACAAAATAGCTTCCATGGTCTTTGTGTGACGTGGAAGGTGAACATAGAGCATCTTCTGTGATATTGCCCTCTTTGGCTTACAAAGTGTATTAAGTTACGTGAATGGGGAAAGTTTTGAAACAGGCCTTAGAGTTTGACATAATATCTCTCAGTTGGAACCGGTGCTTATTACAGTGAATACCTTTTTTTTTCCCCTCCTTTTTTTTTTTTTTTTTTTTTTTTTTTTCATGTCCATAAAAGCGATTGGGTGACTGTTAGGGAAGCCGTGATATTGGCAGTCTGTGCCTTGACCTGGGATCTGATACTCTTCCCAGGGGTTCTAGCTTAGGAATGCTTACAGCAGCAATGCTGCTAATCACAAACGAGGAGGCAAAACACCACTGCCTTTTGTCTCGATGTTAATCAAAAAGTAGTCTGGAGGGCTGCGTGGACTGCCTTGTCCCAGAATGGTGGGGAAGTCATCTGCCGTGGCATTAAAAATGTTGGCAACATGAAGGTGATCTGAACTCTGTGTGATGTAGCCATCATCCCGTAGCTGATCTCTGAATTTAAAGGTGTGGCAAAGCAATCGGCGCCACAAATTAGAGTCATCCGATTTGCATAGATTAACGAGGGAAGGTCGTAGCCTGGTGACAGGTCAGGGGTGCCCCCAGGGATTTGAAGAAAAACTTTGATTCTTCCTTTTTTTCCTTTCCATGAAGTAACCGTGCTGTTCTATTGTAAAAGGAGCTCTGTTACTTATAAAGGAAAGCTTGTCATTTAAATTCATCCAAGTTAGGACACCACTGAGCACTGTCAGATGTCAATCACAATACAGCAGGGAAATGTTTTTCAACAGATTTTTACCTTCATTTTTCCATAACACAGAGCGGTGGCATAAAGGGGGTCTCTGAATGTACTTCTTAAGGTTAGATTTTATTTCTTTTCATCTGCAAAGGACTGTTTTTGAAGGTATGTAGTAAAGAATCATGGTCATTTCTGTGACAGGGAGGGAGGAGAGTGAGGTGAATGTTGTTTATAATATCTTTTCCATTTGGGAGATGTTAGTGGAAGGTTTTTTGTGTGTGCTGAAGCCGACATTCTTTCTCACTGGAATTGTTGATTGTGTCTTCTCGGCAGAAGTTGCTTTGAAATATTTTGGCTGGAGACTTGGGATCTGTTTTTTCACCAAACCTCTTTCACCTCTGTGCTCCTGTCCTACATTTTTGTCCAAGCCTTGTGGAGATTGAATGTTCGCCCTACCTGACATCTGCTCAGGAATGAGATTTTGTACTCTGGCCAGTTCTGGCAGAAGCATCAATTTGATGCCCTTGTCATCAGTTTCATAGAGAAGCTGGGGACTGTGTGACTTTTAGCACTGAGCTGCAGCTCCCTGCCAAGGCTAACTGGTGCTGTGTGGGTCTGGTGGGTTTGGGAGCAGAGGATTTAAGGGATGGGAACAGAGTGATTGCTTCTTTTTGCACTCTTCACTTTTGCATATCCTCAGTAAGTTTATTTCTAACTGGCTTTTCCGCATATCTGTAATAACACAAAAACACAATACTTACTGAGGGAAATTTCTCTTTGGGCTGCCACATGCTCTAAAAATTGTTATCATGGTTTGCCAAGCCTGCTGTTCCTTAAGATCCTGGTTTGTCTGATGGCCACTGTGTAGGTCAGGGCTTTTTCTCTTGGAAGTGACATAAGACCACGCTGGCATCTGCCCCCAGGAATGAGAGAGGAGGACTGTGTCCATACGGCTCCCAGTCATGTTAAGCAAAGAACAGATGCTGGACTTGTGAGCAGCTTGGTGGCTGAAGACCAACTCCAGGGGAGCTCCTGGCAGCTCCTGGGGCTGGCGGTGCCAGTGGGCGTCACTGCTGTCAGTCAATGGCACTTTCTGCAGGGCTCCACCATTCACTGGTGGCACTTTCTGCTCCAAGAATCCCTAAGAGAAGCCCTTTCCTCGTAAGGAGTAAATAGAGATACACATAAACCTAACCCGTTGTTTCAAGTTTTATAGTTTTATCTCAAGTGTATGTGTGGTTTTCTTAAATTAGATTTTTTTTTTAACCCAGCTGATTCCTTCCAGATCCTGCCCAGGCACTTTTTTTTTTTTTTTTTTTTTTTGGCCTTGAGTAAACCTGTGTGTTTATTTAGGTATGAGAGGATTTTAGGCTTGCAAGGCTTGGAATCAACTGTGCATTGATCTAAACATTTACTGAGTAGCAGGCAGTTGGACACAGAATACCCTGAGAAAATGATGTTTAATCATGTGGAAAATTTTGCCATTTGCATCAGCACAATGATACATAGATAAGTGTGCTTTCAGTTCCTCAAACAAACTCAATGCTGTAACTAAATGCTTTATGAAGTTGAACATCATATTGTACACAACTTCACTGCAAAGCCATTACAAAAAAACCACTGTGAAAATCCCCTATTATGCAAAAATGTGCATGCAGTATTTCCTGAGTAAAGTGAGATACAGTAAAAGGTACAACTTTATGGCTCTTTTTTTTTTTCTTCTCCATTAGCTTTTTGTTTACAGAAATTAGGTGAGGTACCCAAACATAAATCTGCTTGGAAATTAAACAGACCTTGGAATCAATATATGTAAGCAGGGATTTTAAGTTTAAACAGGTGAGTGGTCTCCTTGTCTCACAAGGTGTGTCTCAATAATTATGTGTCCAACATTACAATTCAAGCCCTGTTATCCAGGACAGTGCAATCCAAGCTCTTTTGCAACTTTTTGTGGTGGGCTGATAGCTTTTAATGTATTTTATTTCAGAGACCAACTTCTAAAAGAAAAGTTTATGAAAAGATGAAGAATCACAGTTGCATGCTGTAATGGTAGCTTGGGAACACTGGAAAGAGATTTGTTTTTCCAGAGTATTTTGTAGGGACAAATTCTGCTCCATGGAGAAAAAAAAAAACCTGCTTTGACATTGTCACAGAAAAGTGCTGTCTCTATTAAAATAATAGTGTTGAATCAGTGTTAGGAAGAGTAGCATTGAGTCATAAAAACTAATTATCACTGTTCAAAACATTCTCAAATACACTTAAGTGGAGGTTTGTTGCATAAACATACAATTAAAGAAGGAATTTGTGATGGATGCAGGGATCTGCGGCGCACAGACTCCCTGTTTACTGGTGCAGCTAACAGATGGGTAGGCCAACTGATTCACAGATGTGCAGCTTATAAATATAAACTAACGTCTTACTACTGATGTATATCTGCAAGTGGCAACAAATTACTTTCTCTTTAGCTCTTGGCTGTATAGTGGGGTAGATTTTAATAATAAAGTAACTGTCATTAGAGCCAGTGACAAATGAATCCACAAAAATGCACTGCACTTGCTCAGACTTGGGGTTCACTGCTGCAAAGTGCTGGCAGGATTAGTTTTCAACATTTTCAAGGTTTTTGTTTGTTTGATTTTTTTTTTTTTTTTTTTTTTTTTTTTTTTTTTTTTTGTTTTCCAGGAAACGTACAAATCTTGGGTTTTGAAGCGCATCTCGGATATTTAAACTCGTAGTCCTTACTAGGATTGTTTGGAATCTACATAATTTTTTGTCTTTAGATTCCTTTGAGGGTGTGAGAGCAGAGAAACAGGACGGGAAAGTGGAATCTTTTCGTGTTCCAAAATATAATTTTTCTCTTAGTTAATAATCCCCAATTCATCTCCAAACGAATGCACTGATGAAAATAGAGAGTTAAGGAAAAGGGGGAGCTGCATTCCATTGTTATATTTGCTCTTTAAATAATTTAGTTGCAAAAAAAATCAGAAGGCTGTTTTAGCAGTAATTAATTATTCATTAATGACATGCTAATTGCATGGTACCTTTGAATATTTAACAAAATGCAAAAAAAAAAAACAAGCACTGTAGTTATGTTTTTAATGTAGGAAGAGAATTTTTTACTATATTACCTCTTTTGTGGAAAAAAATAGACCTCTTTTTCGATGGACTAGGGAAAGTCATAGTAGTGGCCTACTTTCTATTCACTATCTTCAGTCACTCTTTGTACAGTGGAATATAATGTCCTTATCTAGACTTAACAATTGACAGGGTGGCAATCCCTTGACTTTTGTCCAAATGATTTCTCAACAAAAATGGGTTAATTATCGCTCTCCGTAGCTTTTTGAATAACAAAAGGCCACGGTTCCTTTTCTTCTTTTCTTTCCTATTTACTGTATGGAAGCCTTTGAAATGCGATAGTTTAATCGGTGACACCTTCTAACCGGGAATTTCTGAGTGCTGGAGCTCTCTGCAATGAGCTCATATTGCTGTGTGTGAACATTACCATGATTAGGAGATATGACCTTTATTATGCCAAAGCCACCCTGGACTTTAAGGATGAAAATAAAACCTCTCCAAACCACTCCATGCACTGAAGTAGGTTTGGATTGTTTCACCTCATAAAAGCCAAGCAGTCTGCTAACAATGCCCTTTTAATACACAGACTCACTGAGCTACACTCTCTTGACCAGCTTGTTAAAAATATTAATTGTTAGCTACACCTTGCAATAGTTCTCTGCTGAGTGTCTTTAGATTAGGACTTTTCAGGTCTTTCTGTCAGTTTGAGGACTAGCTTAGAGATTTTTGTGATTATGCAATAGACTTTAATAACCTGGCTGGATATTTCCCTTCGAGTGTTTTGTTTTGTTGTGGGTTCAAGGGTGTAAAGTGTAAGGCAAATAATCAACAGAATTTAGAGTCACTGTCCTTGATATTGCTCTACTCTGTAATTCCTCAGCGGGAAGATAAGTGACACAGCCACTACTCTAATTTGCATCCTATAGCCTAGATTTTGTTCTCCTTTCTAATTAGTTGGTAACTCCCATTAACGTTAATAGTACTTACAAATATGCATCAGTGAGAGAATAGATCCCAGTAAATCTGAGCATTATTAGGGCAATACAAAATTAGCATGTAGTATACTTCAAGCTCATGCTGAATTTTATAGCTTGGCTGGCTATAAAGGGGTAGAAATGCATTCAGTGACAAGATGAGGGAAAATCAGGAGTACTTAACTAGAAGAAATAGGAATGCTCATGCATCCCACATGTGATTGTCTTCCCAAGTACTCCTTCAATTGAAGTAATGTAATTGTTTCAGAACTGGCTCAGGTCTCTCTCCCTCTTTGTTTTGCTGCTTAGAGAATTCTGGCATTCTTCAGTAGCAAAACTTGTAACTGCAGACAAGGCTGGGCTGAGACTGTGTAAATCTGACTCTGAACTTGCTTTTTTTACTCCTGCTATGGAGAAGAAGAGGAGGCCAGGCAGACTCTCCTCAGATGTTCTTTTTGCATTTGTGAGATTGAACGCAATGGCAGAGAAGTAATATAATTACTTGTGTATTCTTTATCCAGTCCTCTGGGCGAAGAATTTGCCCTGTGCATGCCTGAAAGCACGTGGATTAAAAAGTCAGGAGATATATGGCAAAGAGATGGGGAGGAAGGGTTGGTTGTGTTTAGGAACTTTGACGGGTACTGTGGGTACCACCTGCAGCATCTGCTCTGCAGCTGGGGTGATGCATTCAGTGAAACATTAACTTGAGATCCAAGATGTCTTTGCACAGCTCCTGCTGCCTGGTGTGAAGGCCTGGTCTCTTATTTTAGTGCTCAATAGAGGCATCAGACCCCAAAACGCTGCTCATAACACAGAAGCAAGATACAGGGTTTTAATTTGAAAATAACTGAAAATTTACCTCTCTCTGGAGATCTTAATGCAAAAGTGTCAGGAGGAAGGGTCGTTCACTTACCTCAGATCTGCTTGACAGGAGCCATTCATGGAGTAACAAGTGCAAGTACAATCAGGCCTAGGATGGAATGTAGGCCCAGTCAAGGGACATATGTGTTTTGGAGAGTAGTTTCCTATTCTTTATTTTTTAATTAGAGATACCTAATTTTGACTGCAGAAAACCAGCTCCTATGTCATATTTCTTCACCCTGTGGTTAGTGGTCAAAATGTTAGCATAATGCATATAAAACATGTTGGAAATTTATGCAGATAGATTAGGGTCATGGTAGAGAGAGCATGGATGCATTATCCCAGACAAAGTATTCCCAGTCTGCATTATTGTTATTATTTATTATTTGACATCACCAAAGATACAATTTTTATGCTGTTTGGGCACTTCACAATGCAGATAAAGATATGATCCCTGCCTGAGACGGAGGAGAACAAATTAATTTCAGATATGACAAAGTGAGGTGGAAGGGTGCATGAGGGGGAGAGGAATAAGTGTTAGAGGTAGTCTGAAGCCTGTGCAGGGCACGAACAGTGGGGTTTTTAACATGGAATATTGTACAGGGCAGAACTGGGGGTAGTGTGGAGGGCAGCAGTGTCCTTTAGGGCCAGGGAAGGATGGTCCATGTTGCTGCTGTGCTGTGGGTGGGCTCATGGCACGTGTTGGTCAGTGCCACTGTGTGATGCACCACAAAGACTCCCACAGCCAAACCTGGGCTCATGGGGAGCTCAGTTCCCTCAGCCCCTGCACTCTCCCCCACACTGGGTCAGGCCTCGTGCTGGTGGAGTGTCACACAGTTATTTTGGACACAAAGGGGGGTGGTGCCCTCTTGCCAGGAATGGCTGTGAGCCCCTCACGGGGGTGAATCACCCTTGTGTTGCTGTGCCATCCCTGCTCTGCTTCTCCCACCCTCTTCTGGTTTCTGAGTGAGTGACTCCCATGTGTAATTTACAATGACGTGCTGCTGTGGAGCTCTCTGATCCTCCAACAGCACATTTCCACCATCAGCACGAAGGTTTGAGCCCAAGGAGGGTTTGGGTTGCGTAGGGGCAAAGAAAAAGGGAACTTGGTCAACTTTACCTTGTAAGGACACTTGTTGCAAAAGTGACTTTTAATACCAAAAGGCAATTAAATGTCAGGCTTGGGCTCCTGACTGCAATTAGTGTTTGGATTATAAATTCATATTTGAGAGACTTTTTGGCATTAAATATACTAAATTAAGAGAGGGGAAGGAGTAGAAAATGAGGGGGGAAAAGGTCCTGCTGAAACACAGTCACACATGACATTTCCTCATGTCGATAACCATCAAGGGCTTTGCTTCTCCATCCATAAAGACAAGAATGCCACCTGTCAATCAAAGGGAGACTCACAACAAAAGATCAAGAAAGAATGAAACAAAAAAGTCTTCTTCCTTTGCAACAGCATTGGCTGCCTTTTTTTTTTTTTTTTTTAATCTGATAATATTTATAATGTGAACACAAGGTATATATAGGTGGTAGTTTATATTACAATGCTTCATTTCATTTTAAAATTGTGTTCACCCAGAAGGAGAAATTATACAAATAAGGCATTTCAAGCTACTAAAGCATGACTTGTAATTGTAAGAACTATTTTAAAATGCTAGGTTCCTAATTTTGGTGCCCTCTGTCAGAGAGAACACCTTTAGTCTGCACTGAATGTTCAGTTTAAAATAAAGTCTACTTTTTGTTAAAGCACAACAAAGATGTTTGGTTGCAGTGTTACCAATCCTTATTTACAAAAGAGCTTCTATTCCTTGTAGTTCAGAAAATAATATTGGAAATTGTTATTTAATATTAGAAGAGTCCTCCTGCAAGCCTTCCCTAGTTTTTAAAACCACCTTATTATGGACTGTTTGCACAGTACATTTGGAACCTGAGGTGTGTGGATTAGTAACACAGCTGCATTAAGTAGATAATCAATAGAAGCTATTAATACATTTTTCTTTGTCTTACGTATGGTAAGGTTAATATAAGTGGCAATTGTGCAACCTGGTTACAATATAGGTGCAATACAGATCTTGAAGTTTGAAAAAATTAATAAAGAATAAAACATATACTGAATGCATAATAACATATGATTCATATTTGAAAACTTTTCTCATCTAGAGTATTTTGAATTTTTTGTGTTGCTGTCCTTTAAGATCCAGATTAAATCCTGTATTCCTGGCCTGTGGGCTGGCTTTTCCAACATGGAAACAAATGCAAAAAAGGGATGAATAGCATCTTGTCTTATAAGATTCAACTTTGCATATCAGCCCAGTGCTGATAATGGCAAAATAATGTCCAGTGATGTAACTTTAACAGTTCAGTAAAAATCTCCTGGTAGTTTGTGAATGCAAATGGCATCCTGTCATTTGCAAGCTGAGAACACATGGCAGGAAGCTGAGAGAAAATAAATCGTGAAAGTGAAGAACAGGAAATCAAGACATGAAGCAATTAAATGGGAGCCAGCCATGCACTGGTGTGGCCTGGGACTGGACTGTGACATTGTCTGCATGGGTGGGTGTGGGCAGCAAGAAAAACTTACTGGCCATGCCTGGCACCACAGTCTTTTGAAAGCTGAAAGTGTGGTTTTGAGCCTATCTCTGATACTGTAGGGGGTCATAAGAGTTTCAACAGGAATTGGGGAATTATTGGTTCCAGAGGGAAGCTGAACTCAGCTGTAAGGGTTCAGTAGTGCTGACTGAAAACCAAGAATTCCAGTCTGCAAAAAATGTGAAGCTTTCCCATTTAATTTTCTAGTCTTTGCAAAAGATCAAAGATTTGAGTTCAGGTTTTAAATATTTTTAAGAGAGTCCTCGACTCTCTTAGAGTCCTCTTTTTTGCTTTGAAGTTCTGCTTTCTGTTGAAGGTGCATAAAAATTTTGTGGAAATATTTATAAGAAGGGACACTGCAGAGAAACTTTCATTTGTCAGTGTAAAATGTGCTGCTGAAAACCTATCACTGATCACTTGAGACTCTGTCCCTGACCTGCATTTTGAGTATCTGGAGCGTGTTGAATGAGTGCTGGCAGTCACCTGACTTCAGCAGGACTGTGGCTCAACCGTGAGGCAATGCTGTGCCTTGCCTGGGTTTCTGTGTCCATAGCACAGGTATTTTCTATGTGTATGTCAGAATAAAACCTCAACACTCATTGATTTCCTATGGGCAAGGGGAGGAATGACAGCAGAATGCTTCTACAGGTCTTTAATCTTGACGACTGAGGGACAAGGAGTGTGGGCTACATCTTGCCAAAGCTGGGATGTGGGCAGTGTCCATCCTGAGAGCAAGGCTGCAGGATGTG
Organism: Onychostruthus taczanowskii; assembly: GCF_017590055.1. Taxonomy (NCBI): domain Eukaryota; kingdom Metazoa; phylum Chordata; class Aves; order Passeriformes; family Passeridae; genus Onychostruthus; species Onychostruthus taczanowskii. The sequence continues at coordinate 4,053,608 of NW_024498573.1, forward strand.
TCAGCTCTGCAGTGCTGCACATCCACTGGACTGCAGTCGGATAAGGATAAACATATTGCAGCCTTTCTCTGAGAAGCCTTTCTCTGAGAACATTGAACAGAAGCTCCACTGCTGCCTAAGAGTTCATTTATTGATTCTACCGTCCTCGTGAAACTGCTGCTTTATGGTTGCATTTTATTTTTTTAAATTGTAAAAGAAGCCTAAAAATTCAATTATTATCACCAGAAAATAAATGCATGCCTACGAGTCTGTGGCTTATCTGGTACTTTACTTTATCTATTTTTCCCTTGAATGTCACTGAAAATTTTTTGTCACTTTTCTCTTATCTCCCAGTAATTTGCCAATATTTCTTGTCTAATCTTGCTGTCTGGAAAACACAGAGCTCTAGGTGCATCCCCACCAGTGCCATTTGATCATCACAAGCCACCTTCGTACATCTGGCTCCAACTCACTGATCATTTTGCAGCCATGTCACATGTTTAATTTGCTGTCCACTGGCTGTACAGTGATCTTATGGCATCTCAGAAGTTCTCTGGAAATCATCACATTGACAGTCATTCTGGGTAGGGATGTCTGGGTGCACACATACATCAACTGCCTTTCAGAAATGTCATTATACCTCACATCTGGGATGTATTTACTGGCTGCTATCGAGTGCTGCCACAGAAAGCCTCTAGTTACTGGTATCCTGATCTGTGATCTCTTTGTGGTATTTACTTTTCCATGTCCACCTCAGTATTGTCATTTTGAAATGTTGCTAATACAAATCAGGTACTTTTCAGGAGATTACAGGCATGGATTGGGACGGAATGAGCGCTGAGAATTTGTACTGAGCCTCTTCCCATGATTGTCATCATCTCTTGTGTTACAGCACATGATGTGAGGTTGCATTTGAGACTGCTACTGGTCAAATATAAGCTAGGGAAAGAATAGAACCAGAATTGGTGGTCTTTGATTTTTGCCACAGAGGTGGATCCACTCATATGAGCACACTGATATGCTGGAAGTCACCTACAAATGACTAAACTTGTGCCTTCGAAAATGTGGTTTGGACACCCCAGTGATGCTGCTTCTAGTGGTGCTTTCCTTCCTGTAGTGACTAAACAGGGTGTCATTTTTCTCAGAGAATCTCAATGTGCCTGTAATCACATGGGAAAAAAAACCCCGTAGGGCATTTTCTTGGTCCACATCTCGTGTTTGCATTGAGGCTGAAATCCTGCCTCCTCAATGACCCACGGTTACTCTGTGTGTGGGCGAGGAGCTAACCATGGTGAAGGCAGCTCTGTGCTGCATAGTGATGCTTTCCTCCTTTCTCAGCAGAGCAGAGGCAGGGCTGGAGGGAATTCAGCCCAAAACTCTCTTGAGTGTTTGTGCATGTCAACTGTCCCTTTGCCTCCACCAGGTTTTGTGCCGTGTGACAGAGGGATCCCTTCTCTGGACTTTTCCCAAGAGGTTAAACATGTGATTTTAGTATAATAAACAAGTTTACATCGCAGTGTTTTAAAAACACTTTAGTGACTTGGAGATGTTCTTGAAACATATCTGTGAAGCACATTGTCCTCATTGCTTCTCTCACAAGCATCCTGTAGTGGAGCAGCTCAGCACCGGTTATGAGGAAGAGCTTGGTTTGGACTGAGCAGGCACCCAAGGGTTTGCCTGAAATATTTTGTCTTGTCCTCTGTTGAAGAGCCTGGGTGTTTCCCCCTTGCAAAGGTTTTCTACCTTGAAGGCTGAGCTCATCATTAATTTTTATGTCAGGGAGGCCACATGTATTTGTGGAGATGGAGGAAAGTTGCTGAGAGCTATAAAGCTGCTGATGGTCACTTGAGAGTGACCATCAAAGTCCTGGCTTGCCAGAATAACTTATTTTACAAAGTTTTTTTAGGCCTTAGCTTCTTATCACTAAAAAGGGATGAGTAGTTCTTCCTTACTCCTTCCAATCTATTAAAATTGGCAGAGCTTGTATGAAAAATTTTAATATTGTGGATAGACCAGGTGGGTGCATCTTTCAGCTTTCCATAAAAATAAGTCAGAGCTCAGATACAAAGGTACTTGTTCCCCTGAGGATACCTTCAGTCTTTATCTGTAGAGGACTGATAAAGATGGGATATCCTCTCCCACTTGGAAGACTGACACTGGGATAAGCCCCTTGAGATGACAGAAGGACAACACATCTTTGTGCTTCAGTCACTGATAGGAGACAACATTTTGTGAAGCTGGTAGAAACCTTCTGGAGATTCAAACTGTCAGCTTATACACAGAGCTCCTCCCCTAGCCCTTTGTGCTAGTTGGAATGAAGTTTTATGTAAATTTTTATATTTCTGGAGAAGCTAGGCTTTTGGATGAGAAGGTGCCTGTGATTTTAGACAAAATATAGATTCTCAAGTGGCTAATCTGCAGAAAGAAACTAATGCCTTCTTTAAAAAGCTACAATTTAGGCAACCCAACCTATTGACCTTCTAACTTTGGACTGCCAAGACTGCTTGCTCAGTACATCTGTTTTTCTATGGTTTTGCCTGTAATTATGTTGTCCTCTGCAGTTACGATAGTGGTTTATCCTGCTTCAGAAATGTTATGTTTTGAGGTTAACTTTCCCAGGGGGTATGTTTCTTTCTTTCTTTTTTCCCTTTCTTCTTTTTGTCAAAGCAAACAAAACACAAAATCCCACTTGGGATACCGGAGTCAGGAAGAAACCCATTAGAAAGAGTTAAAGTACCTTGTACTGTGGGGACACGTCTGTCAATGGGAAGTACTGTATAATGGGGTTACTTGAAAATGGCAAATAGTCCTGCATCTTATTGAATGAAAAAGGACAAATGTCACAGAGCTTGATGGAAAAATAAAGATAAGGTTAGGGGTCATGTGACCCAGACGTGTCCCCTGCTGTCCACATGAAGGGCAGCTCTCCCTGCATCTTCCAGTGATTCCTGCTTTTTGCTCGGTGTGGACAAAATGATGATTTATGGCTCCTGCTGTGGGGATGGGTGGGTGAGTTTGCAGGCAATTTCTAATTCCCTGCTCCGGCCTGTAAAGCAAAAATTCTTTTCATGTCTTATCCAGCCATCACAGCTTGTTTGTGGTGCCACTGTAACTATTATTTGTAAAAATCACGTTGGGAACTGTTTATTTCTCATTAAAGGTCCAGCTCTGCCCCAGTGAAATTGACAGGAGTTTTGCCATTGACTTCAGGGAGGAAGGATGAGACTCTTATCTGCAGTACATTCTGATGTGTCCCTGCAGCGTTAGCAACTGCAAGGGGTGACAGCTGGGGGAAATGAGTGGCTTTGCACTGTAAAACACAATTCGTATTACCAGAATGGAGCATCTCCTTGCAATATCATGTCAGGGAATGCTGTGTTTTTTGAGCTCTGCAGAGGGCTGGACTGACAAATCCAAATGTCCCTGGCCATCTTTGTCATGGACCAAAGGACAAGGTGAATTTGGTGTCTGTACATTGTTTGAGTTGGAGTTCTCCCTCCAGCCACATGGAAACCATGCAGGATGGGCCAGGTGTTTAAAGCGGGATCTGACTAAGACCAAAGCTTTGAAAAGCAGCTCTAAATTTGAACTGTAAGTAAAGATTTCCAGTATTAAGCCCACATATGCCATGTTGTATTTCACTTAGCAATTGAGCAGTGTCCAAATGCTATTTATTGAAAACACTGGACTTTTGCCACTGAAAAATATTTGTGGTGTTTTGGCATTCTGAATAACTTGCAGTTTTTTTGGTTTTGCCTCATCTGACTTTTAAAAAAAATTACTGGAAAGAAACAGAGTTTTTAAAAATTAATTTGATGCAAACCAAAACAAATTATTGCCTCCATTCTTCAGGGAAGAAAAGGGAGACTTTTCCCATAGAGCTTATTTCTCTAGTTTTTTAGTTTCTTGTTACTCTAAATAAGGAAAACTTCAGAATCTCAGAACTTTAATAGTTTAAAAAATACAATTAAAATGTGAACTATATTTTTACTCTCCTTAGTGTTCACATGTGCCTAGTTCCTTATTTTTTTTAGTGTACAAGGGCAGAAAAGCAACATTTTGACGTTCTTAATCATATGAGTGAAATTTTGGGGTTGAAGTGGGTTGTCAGGAAGTACTGCGGGCTGTATTATGCTCTGAGTTAAGCTGAATGTCCATGTATTTAACCTACTGCAAGGTGTCAGGAGAGGTGAACCCCATTTATGTCTGCTTAATGCTCCTTTAGGATGTTCAGATTTGTACTTCAGAGTCAGCTTCTGACTGAACATAGTTCTGCAAATGGAATTTAAGAGTGGTATTAATTTAAAAAAAAAATTCTGAAATGTGTTTGCCAAGGAATCAAACAACTTGAGGATCGATCAGACCAGGTGCTGCATTGGTGCAAACATTGTTTCCCCAGCAAGGGCTGTCTTGTCCCAGACATTTGGGATCCTTTGTGAATTTTTAACCCCCACTCCTGCCAAATCTACGGACATGAATATATCTCTTCATGAGCTGTGCTTGCAGGATTAGTGGGTTTGGTGTGTATGTTTGGAGGAGCCAGAGCTTACAAAACATCTCTAAGGTTTTTTTCCCTGTGCAAATGTGGGGCCAAAGAAACAAAGATTTCTATACGGCCAAATCCCAAGCGAGGAACAGAGCAGCAGAGACTTATAAATACTCACAACTACTCCTGATTCAGATTTGAAGAGTGTGTTTCTTCCACCTTGTTCAGCTGAGACAACCTCTCCTTACAAAACACATCTTGCATCTTCATCTTGCATCTACGTCTTCAGCCTATCATGATTTCTTTGCTTTTTCAAAATCCTGGTATTCTTCATGTCACTACTCTACAGCTCCTTTGCAAACTGGAAATTATTCATTCAAACTGTTTGATTAGGACTTGCAGAACGGGCTACGGGCACGAGAATTTCGAGATGTGCTTGTAAATGGGTTGGCAGCTGTAAAAGCAGGGCTCCGATGATCACACCCAAGCAGGTTGCTCACAGCTTAGCTATTGCTAAACAAAAAGCCCCTTACAACTGCAGCTCATGCTACATTTCCTTTTCAAGGGATAGTTTTAGATGCAAATTCATTTACAGAGGTAGATGAGATGAAATGTGCAGCAGACACACCTGACTAACTCGCATTTTGTATCTCTAACACTCAAAAGTACAATGCTTATGGTAATGAATTTTATCTATTACAAGGGAAAACAATCACCTTTGATGACATTATAGAATAAACACATTTAACAGCATGCTGAATTGCTGAAGTATCATTTTCAACGACCTCATTAGTGTCACTTAATTAAAACTTCCTGCTCTTGACTTTGATGCTGGTGCAGGCAAAAACACTGAGAGAATTGAACAAACAACAAAAAAGGGAGGGGTATCTTCTAGTGATAAATAGCAGTAGTTGCTAATGAAACCAAATTATGTACCTTTTTCCTGCAACTCCGATAAAATAATATGAAACACACAGCAACTTTGCATCAAACAAATTAATCAGCCGTCAGCAGATTCGCCTGATAATAATCTCCTGCCCTTATTGATAATTTAAGGAAAAAAAAGTTGTTTTTTTCTGTACACAATCATTAGGTTGGTGATAATTAAAGCTTCAGCTTCAGAAATGCCATAATAACCGTTAATTAGCAGGATGCTATTTTCAACATAATTTGCTAATTAGGGAGGGAGCTTATATAGTGTACGTTCCTAATTATGAAAGGGTCTTGTGCTGTAGACTCATGTGACTGGAGTGTAAATGACACCATTATGGGGGTCCTGGCAAATTTTAATTATTATTTTAAAGTATATTTTACTCAGAAATATTTAGCCATTGCAGAAATATTAAGCATGCAGAATAACTGCTTTCCCTCCAAATCCCATTCCCTGCACTGGCACATTTTGTCTATCAAATGCAAAATGCCAAATATTTTGTTGGATAAACTCCACTAATTTCAATAAAATTAAGCTGGCAGCAAATTTAGCTCAATATATTTCTTTCATGTGGTTAGAGGACAGAGGCCAAATATTGCACTGATTGCTGTGTTCTGATGTTTTAATTTCAGGGCAGAAATTGGGTACCTGCTGTTTGGGAAGGATAAATTTTTGATTCTCTCTCACAGACTTAGTTTTTAGTACATGACAAAAACAACACCCACCCTTTCCATCCCCATTTAACTAAGGTGCTTGAGGGCCAGGTGCAAGTCTTTTTTTTTTTTATTGAACAGAAATAAAATACAATATATTTTCTGAACTAGAACCCGGTTGGATACATTATTTAAAAGATTGAACTGCTAGTATATGAAAAAGGATGCTAAGGTAACAGGCATATATAGCCTTAAAACTAAGCCTACGTTTAGTTTTGGAACCTAGGCTCATAAATGTTTCAGATGCATTTAATCTGTACCTTCATTTCTAATTTTCTATATACATTTTCCCACATCTGTATACATACATATATACATAAACCATATATTTGTATATTTCTACCATAAGTACATATATTATCTTTAAATTTATCATTACAGCAATAGAAAATCAAAATGCCACCATCAACCACTGATATATATTCGTATTTCCTAAATTGTAATAGTTGATTCCTTTGAACTGTTTTACCTTGTTTCGAATAAAACTATATTTCTCTTTCCCTTTAAAAGAAATGAAAACTTAATTCAATAATAAATGAGCTCCAGCTCGGCATAAGAGTCACTTAACTTAAATCTTTTTGTAGAGGTTCCCACTTAAGCAGCTTGAAAGACAGTAAATCACGTTGGGGAACGGACATCCCAGCTTCATTGCCACGCTGTGGAGCGCTGAATTAATGGCCACCTCTTTAGAATGTATGGATGTGCCTCCCAGCTGCTGGGCCTGACAGTGTTATAGCTCAATTAATGTGATTTTGATGTAATTGCAGATAGGGAACATAGCGCCTAAAAATTATATTTTGCCATAAGAATTATATTTTATCATCCAGATGTGGGGATGAATATTTTAAGTAATGGGGTTTCTTTCTGTTTTTTATTTTCTGGTAACTTACTTCACAGAGAATTATGTGGTTTATTTGCTGCTAGTGGCAACTGCTTGAAGGTCTTCATAGGAGGCAAAACATTGTTCTGGTCTGCTTGTGGCAAGTGTCACTGTTTTTGTGTTAAATTATGTGCTCATGAAATGCTGTAGGGAGGTCTCCTTGTCTTAGAACAAGCAGGTAGATGTAGAGGGTCGTCTGTTCTACATGCAAGGATTAATTACTGGGATTCTGCAGCATTCACTTGTTGACCACAAGTCTTTGCTTCCCTTTGAATCACTAAAAAGGAAGAGAGGGAAGCACTTGAGATTATTTCTTAAAGCATCAGTGGCAAAGAGGTGGAGGAGGAAGATGCAGAAAGGGTTACTGTGATGAGGTTGTGTGGGACAAAGCTTTTTAGACTCTGAGCCCTGTGGGGCAGAGGTTATCTTTGCTGTGCCCAGACAGGAAGGTTACAGGAAGTTACAGGGATAAGTGATAGTTGATTCCTGGATCACCACCCTATTGCTCTGGAGGTAGAAAAAAGGTAAAGTGAATTTGTAATCACAGAAATCTAGTTTGGTTGTTTTTGTGTGTTTTTTTGGTTTTTTTTGTTGGTTTTTTTTTTTTTTTTACCATTTCTTCATTTAAAAAACATTTACTTATTCAAATAAAACAAACAGCAAACCAACACATAAACACATTTATTTGCATTGAGGAGACAGAGCACGCACAGAATAAACACAGGAATGGGTAAAAGCTAGACTGAATGGCAGGCATTATAACAGATTTACAAAAGTAAATGGTAATACAATTCAGGCTTTAGCCTTCAGGTGAGTTCTGAGCTGATCAGTAATGCTCCTGCTGCTTGGTTATGAAGGCTGCTCTAGATGCACGTCACCCTCTCTGACCTCAGTAAAATAACTACAAAGATCTCCTTATCCTTTTATTACAAAGTGAAATAACACGCACTCAGACAGGTATGAAAACTAATGGAAGCTGACCTGTCGGGTGTTTCCTCCTTGCCCATAGCTCCTCTGCTATATTTGGTTTATTTGCTGTGATTTCCAACGGTGTCATTAGCCGTGTTCTTGAGGGCAGCCCTGGTGCTTTGCATCTCAGGCAGCATTCACACGTCAGCACGCGGGGGTTTGCAGAGCACCTACAATTTGTTGTCAGTAACTGTTGTGACTGTAAATCCCTGGGCTCTGATCAGCCACTCTGGTGCCTCAGCTCCTATAGGCACCAGGACTTTGATTTCTTCTGATGTCTACAGCAAATGCCTTGAAAGGGCTGGTTTCTCATCCACCTCAGTGAAGACATATTCCCTGATGTACCCTTGAAATATGATTTTCAAGGTACTTAACCACCTAGTACTTTCAGAAGGTTTCATTTTAGATGGGTTCTGTGGTTAATAGGAGTAGAGAGTGTCTGATATTGCACCGAGCTTTCATGGAAGATGGACCAAGCCTTCACTTTCCTGTTTCTTGGTGCATTGCTTTCGTATGTTATACAGGAAGCAGAGTTAATAAATGGATATTTTTTGGGGAAAAAAGTATTTTTGGGGAGGAAAAAACCCCCCGCATAAAAGGAATGAGATTGTGAAACCTTAAAAGTTGTCAAGGAGTCAAATGGTAAGTCCCAAAGGTTTGTTTCATGTGTGCACTCTTAAGCTGACTGGATTGCAACTCGCTTAGGTCCTTTTACTTTCTGAGTTGCCCATTGTAAATTAACATGGAAAAAACCTGCTTGCTCACATCCCAACCCCGGGCAGCTTTTAATGGATGGTGCCGGGTTTTCAATGCATTTATTAAGAGATTAACAATAACGCGGCAATATTTTATCTCATTAATGCCACCACCTCTTGTTATCAGCCTTGGGCCTTGCACCGCCAGGTACCCCGAGGCCTCACGGCTGGATGTGTGTGAGGGTGCTGGTGCAAGCCCATCTCTGTGGTGTTTCCCCGCGGGGGTGACAAAAATTAGATTTTTTTTGGTGGGGGGGAAGACAAAAATTACGGGTTTTTGAGAGACAAAAATTAGGAGTTTTTTGGAAGAGCTCGGGGGTGGGTGCAGTGTGCGGCGGCGGCCGCCAGGTGGCAGCGCCGCGCGGGCCGCTGCCGCGCGTGCCCCATTGGCCGCGGCGCCATGTTGCGGTGGCCCCTCATCGCTGCGGGCCCGCTGCTCCCTGGGTTTGGGCCCCTTTTCCTCCCCTCCTTGGGCAGTTGAATCCCTTAGAATAAAACACAAACACCCAACAGAGCCCACAGCCCACGGCAGGGCCGAGGGAAGCTGCCTGGCACGGGACGGAGGCAGGGCCGGCAGCCAGCGCACCCCGGCGTGCCGTCACCTGTTGTGGATGGACTTGCTCAAAAGTCAATTCATAAAATTCCTCACTTGGGCGAGCACAGATGATGCAGAAGGGAGGTATCAGGTGTAAACCACAACAGTGGTGTGCTGCTGGCGTTGAGTTTCAGAACCTGGCTGGGTCGTTCAGAAAAAAATAAATCTGAGAGCTTGCACAGCTGCCGTGAAATGTGTCAGGTTGTCCTTGGCTGGGCTGTCCTGGCACGTGGCGATGGGTAACCAGGTAGGATGTACCTGCCAAGATGCTGTTGTCACCCGAGCATCCCCAGCTGGCCCCATCCGTGGCTTTTTTGGCCATGTTTTTGTTGCCTGAACACATGGAGTTGCCGTGTTGGAAGTACAAGCTGGATCCAGCAGGAGCTCTTTCTCTGGGGCTTTTCTTTGCTGCTGCACTCTAACAACAGCAGAGAGATTTCATGTTGTGTTAATACTGTGGGTAAAGAAATTGATCCTGGTAGAGTTTAGTAGTTTGAGCTGTGGCCATAAATCAAATCAGAGCCCACAACTTCAGATTTGATACTCCACCAGACCGTGTTGTTCTTTTTCCTTCCTATTTTTTAAGTGTAAAAAATGGTGGTGTGAGAATGTTTGAGATTTCGCGTAGTTAAGCTTGGTTTAGCCCTAAGAGGAAAGCAGCACTGAGGGCTAAGCTCTATTATTTAAGGACTTTTGCAGTCATTTCTGTCACAACAGCAACAACAAAACAGTGGTTGTTTATTTGCCATTCCTCCTGCCACAGACTTTTAACAATTCTGAGTTTTCTCAAATCTGGTTGTATTTTCTTTAACCAGTTCTTTGGAATGAAAAGAAGGCATGACATGTTTTAACCTAAGGCTGTTTTGGGACGGTTGTAACTCATAGAAAATACAGTCTCGGATGAGCACTGCTTAAGCCTAGATTACACACAGTGCTTCCAGTTACACTGTGGGCTCTGCCAGATGAAATATTTAAACCGACAAAAGCCAGAAAATGGCCATTTCAAAAGTTTTCATTTCTGAGCTATTAGCAATTTGCATAGGATGACAGGAAGAAAAAATGGTACCTATCATGAAAACAAAACTAGGTCGTCTCCAGAGACCTTGATACATTTCATGATTTACTCAGCTGCAGGTTTTCTCTTTTTCTCCACCACTTTCCATAGGCACATGCCACCCAACTTCACATTTCTCAGCTTTCTTCTCTGATGGGGTGTTGTACCTAGTGTAATATATGTATGCAAATAATTTTAGAACTTTAGTAATTTTCATAGTTCCTTCAATCTCTTTCTATTTCAAGAGCAATATTTTAGCCTGAGCCTTTTGTTAAGAGATGTTGAAGCTGCTAATTGTTGTTATGTGATATTTGTCATTATTATTCCTCTTGTGTGGCATATATTTAGAAGGCCAGACTGTGGGCTCTGTATCTGTTTCCATAATAAATGAAGAGGTGATCCATTTTCTGTAAAAGTGGTTCGAAGTGTTTTTTTGACAGGGAGCTGGATAAAAACTTGTTTTTTGGGGGAATTCCAGCAAAGAGTTGGTTGTGACCTCTGATGCTCTGTAGTGTCAAGGACAGATGGGAAGATGGTATGAATCAATATATGTCAACTGCACAGATGGTACAGTCATGCCGTGTCCATATCCTGATCTCCTATCCCTTTGAAACAGAAATTAATAATCCCTTCATTATAGGCAATAGCTGCCAACCAGCTGAAAGATCAGACTGTGACTTGGGGTGAAATTCTCTGCAAGGTTTCTGTGCAGCAAGGAGGCTTGACTGAATGTTGATTTTTAAAAAGTGGCCTTGGGTTTGGTATTGACCTATCTTGGGGCACAGAGGGACCCTACATGTTGCAGGGGTGTGGGCCAGGCAGCTGTGAGGAGTGTGGGGAACAGCACCAGCCATGGAGCACCAGTGCAGGGGGAGATTTGGGGCATGGAAGCATGTGGGGAAAAACACATAAGAAACCCCCCTTCTGCTCCCAGGGGGATTCCTCAGGGCTGAGGAGAGCGGCTCTGCCATGTGCAGGTGTACAAGATGATAGTGACACGTCACTTTTGGAAATACAATCTGGGAAACTTGGGACATTTGTCTGATAACCAGAATCTCTCTGAAAGAGTTAGTAGTGCTCTTGCTTCTTTGTGCTTTCTAAAAGGCCCTTCTTTTGTAGACATGAGGTCACTAGAGAATTGCAGTTAATTACTGCTTATGCCTGTCTGTTTTTAAAGCTTGTAATCCCCACAGCTATGGAGAAAACCAACCAACCAACCAGCTAACACAAAAAAAAAAAAAAAAAAAAAAAAAAAAAAAAAAAAAAAAAAAAAAAAAAAAAAAAAAAAAAAAAAAAAAAAAAAAAAAAAAAAAATCAGAACAACTCTTTAGGCTCAGACAAGCAGGAGACAGGTAAGCCCAGTTTCTTGATGTTTACACTTGTCTTCTGACTTGAGTACAATCCAGCAATGGTGGTGGTTGTGGATGTACTAGATGGCAATGTCTGGATGCAGAACCCAAATGAATGAGCCACTCCTTCCATGCTTGGAGAATTCCTGATGTGTAGGTTTCCTATGTTGCACTGTTCAGAGTGAGAGTGTTGGTTTGTCCTTGTCTTTGCTTTTAGCAGGAAACAAGGCCTGATATTAAAGGCCACAGTTTGAAGGAGAATATGTAATATAATCAGCTACTGCAACCCACCAAAACGAGTATTGGCACGCCTGCACAGGCTTCACTGGTAATGATGAATTCAGTATTCACCACATGGACTAATTAATGCACTAGAACATCTCCCAGTGCAATTTGCAAGTCACAGATTGCATTAGGTGATACAAATGACTCATTTGTGAACCTGAAGGATGACCTTTGGCAGGACTAACTTCTGACCTCAGAAATATTAAAGAAAGGTTATTTCACCTTGCCATTGTCTCCAAATGCCAAAATAGCCCAATTAAAAACCTTGACATGGAACCATAGGAGCAGATGCGAGTCCTAAAGGGCATTAATTATTTTCAGTGTCAGCTGGTTGTATAACTGAGGCCAAATGAGAGTTTGGAAAGCTATTAAGCCCCTGTCTTACATGGATTGGGTCTAAGGTTTGAATTGAAAATAGTGTGTGGTTTGCATTTGGGTAAGAAACACTGAGTAGAAGGGCAGGTTGTCCCAGTGAGAGGTGTGAGCTCCTTTCCTCTACAATAACTGTTAGCTGATCTTTAAAAATGTACCCCTTCAGTAATAAGAACCCATCCCAGCCTCAGTATTTATGAAATAATCATTAGTCACCATGCTGCGAGGTCGAAATCCTGTGCATATGTTCAGCATTGTTTCCTTGTGTGCTGTTCTCACCCTCCCTCCCTGGCCACTGATCTTGTGTGTGTGCTTTTTTCCCAAATGCGGTGACAGATGAAGATATTGCACCAAAACTAAGTTCCCATATGGCTAATTTCTACATTTGTTTTAACAACACACAGATTTAAAACAAATGAAAACACAAAGACTTGAGTAATCTTGGCGTTCTTTCCAGTGCTCTGTAATTTCTTCCTCCAGGTGGGCTTTTATTGACACATACTGAAATGCCTTGATGTGTCTTAAAAAAGAAACTAGTCAGACCATAATTCACTCAAAGATTTTCATTTGTTTGGGGCAAAGCCTTATATAACACTTGCCCTCTTCCAGCCTTCCCTTCTTAGCCTCAACAGTTTGAAAATTATTTTTCTTAGCTCAGCAAACTGAAAAAAAAAATTAAATCTATATATACTTTAAGGAGCATGAATAAATAAGATTGTTATTTACATCCATATCCAGAAGGATAAAATCTACATTGGAATTATTTATTTATTTTCTATTTCCTCTTGCCATGGTTGTTTCAGCATTGGTCACCTAGAAGAGCAAATTATAATGGCTCTTGGATGTCATGATCATAAGAATAAGATAAGAATAGATACTTTCTATTCAATTGAATGGTTAGTGATAATACCCAAGGGAAGGACTTCCAAATTTTGGTTATTTTCCCAACAGATACATTTTCTCACCTGCTGGGGATTGCCCTTTGCCTTCACAGTTCTGAAGCTCTGCCAGGGGAATACAATATTTATGTTTTCCATTCACATGATGGAGAATTAAATAGAGGCATTTTTCTGTCCAACATCTTGGCATGTCCTTCAGCTGCCTCTTCTGTTTTGTTGTTTGTTATTTAGTGGATGGTTCAGTTTACCCTGCTATGGAACTGTGTTGCTTGAAACTCTCCTGTGTTCTGTGAATGAATGAGAGAAGAGATTTCACCAGAACCTTTAGCTGTGCTTTAGCTGAAGTGTTTCCTCACTTCAGATAAAGAAACTAAAGATAGATCATTATCACTCCTATAGAGTCCTAAAGAATTCACTGTCATGATATGCAGAGATTCCACAATTTCAGAACAGGAGATTTTTCCAATTGTTTTGCTTAGGCTACATTTACTTATCCTGGTTCAACATTTACACGTCCAAATGGATAATGCCAGTTGATCCCTTGCTTTTAGAAGAGTAGATTTCTGGGGGAAAGGGAGGTACTCGTGGTTTACTCACACGACTTCTTAACTTTGCTCTTTGCATTGTAGAATTAATCTTTCTGTAGTTGCATGAGGCATCTTACTGCCACACTTATCCTGTTCCTAAATTCAGGTAATAATGCTCCTTAAAATGATTGCTGGATTCTTAAAGGACATCTCTTCTTAAGAAAATTGGGGCAAATGTTTATGAACGTTGAAAGACAGTGAGGAGGGGCATGACAGAATTGCACATAATTTCCACATTCCATTAATGAGTGAAGTCAGAACATAGACATAACCTTTCTTATGTTCATGTGTGACTGATAATTTAGTGTTTTCTTAAGCAGGTCTTCTGTTGTTTTTCTGCTTGTAGAAGATGCTTTTCCATAGCCACAATGAAAGCAGCAAGAAAAAAAAATCAGTAGTTGAAAAGGGCAGTAAAGGGAAGGGAAAAGCAGAGATACAAAAAAAAAAAAAAAAAAAAAAGTATAGCTTTGTTTAAGTAAGAGTTTTTTCCATGAGCAGTGAAACTAATGAAACGAAACCCTGTTTTTCCACAGATTTGTATTGTTTCCTGTGCTCCTTTATCACAATAACTCCATTTATCATGTCTGCTTGTCACCATAATGTTCTTTGATCACTGACATAACCTTTATAGCCCTCACTCCAATATTCTCTGTGCTTCCCTATGAACCTGAGTTCCGCTGCAAACATCCAGTGCTCTCCTGCCTTCCTTTAGAACTGTCCCTGAACTGTGATCCTCGTGTCCTGTGCTCCCTTCCACTCAGGCTGCACAAGGATCCGTTTGCTGCTTGCCTGGCTGAGTTGTACCTGTCTTCCCTTTTGTGGCAGAACTTTTTCTGTCAAGATATTTACATAAAAATATGAAATCTTTACTTTTTTTGAGACTTACGGAGAGAATGGACAAAGGGTTAAAACTGTTAGGGGGAGAGACTCATGAGCAGACAATGTGATCTCGCAGATCCTGGTTTCCTTAGGAAATGAGACTAAAAAAAAGGCCTGATTGCCTCAGGGGAAGAAGACAGGAAACTGCCCCACTGGCCAATTATGGCATTGTTTTCTTGTAATGTGGTTTATTTGCCATACTGATGAGCGCTGTCCCAAGATCTGAGCTCAGAAGTGTTTGGGTGTCTGTGATGTTGCTCAGTGTTGCGCTAAGTACATTTTCTTGTGGAAACAAGCTAAAATGGCTACATAAGAATATAGGGCAGGGTTACTGAAGTGAACTAATTTCTGGCTTTGCAAATTCTAATAATGTCTACCTATAACAACACACCTGTGGTTTGGAGCATTTCAATTCCAAAAAGCCTTTTCCAGATGCTTGTACTTTTGACAAATGTTACCTCCTGTGTCGAAATGTTCTGCATTAGGCAAGATGTGAACATTATCAGAAT
This sequence comes from Onychostruthus taczanowskii, assembly GCF_017590055.1. NCBI lineage: Eukaryota > Metazoa > Chordata > Aves > Passeriformes > Passeridae > Onychostruthus > Onychostruthus taczanowskii. Next base: position 4,068,850 of record NW_024498573.1, read on the forward strand.
TCTTGATTTAAAAATGAGGTATTGTTCTTGCATCTGTGAATGCTTACCTCCTCCTCAAAGTTGTGGCCTTTCTGTAGGTAGTGCCAGTGGTTTGGTGCTCAGAGATTCAGCAGAGATTTGGTCCCTGGGTCACAGAAGTGTCTTTCAGTGATTCGTTGAAAATCTGGTTTGAGTTCTCAGTTCTCTAATGGTTTAAAAACCTTGCTCATGCACCCTGGCTTTTGTTATATAATAGCAGGTTTTTCCAAACGATCTCCCAGCATCCTCTGGCTCTGTGCCTGCGCTCAGCCGAAGGGGAGGCTCGTTCAGCAGGCGATTTTACCATTTTCAACTTGTTGTTTGCAAAATTTAAAAGGCCGGATTGCATTGGATTCCATTTATACTGTGTGGGTGTATCCAGGATGTGCTTTATCAGGATGTTTGGAAAGAGATCTCACTCTGAAGTTGCATTCAGAATTGTTCTGTTAGTGTTGTGATGGTGATATGGGATAATTGCATGCACTAAATGCCGTGTGCAATGTATAAAATATGACATAGTTTCATAAGAGAGGTGAATGATGTGTATGGAGTCAAGCATGGTTTTAGAGGAATGTCTTTGTAAGAAGACACACTGGGTGGAAAAGAAAAAAAAAGCCCTTAGTTTCACCATATTCCATTTTGTGACAGGATAACATATCCAGCTGAACTTTTCATTCAAAAATTAAACTGATTTGGGAAACATAATATCCTCAGACATTGCCATGGATTTGAAATTTTTACTCAGGTTCATGTATATTACTCACATTTGGGCTCATTAGGTAGATTATCAGAATTGCAGCCTGTATGTGCTGATGGCTGTACTGATTTAAAATGCCATTACTGGCAACTTTTGCATTGGATTACATCCTCCCTGACCCCCGAAGTTAATGGAATTACAGAGGGAGTGGTGTATTAGCCCAGAGGTTTGGCCTACAGTCATCTTTCCCATTTGTGGCAGAATGGCATTGTCAGGGAACACGTGGGTTGGGGGAAATGGTGAGCTCAGAGTTGGGGCTTTTCTTGGGTGTGTAGTGGCTGGTTTTCAAAATTGCTTTTCTTGTAAGACTGAAACTGATACATTAACATTCTCCTGTTTTCAATTAGCAAAAGCTCATTTTGAAAAAAAATATTGCTGGCCTGTTGCATGGTAGATGATAGGAAGAAAAAAACATGGAAAACCAGGTGTAATGAGTGCCAGTTTTTAACCAATGGAAATACAACATAAAATAGTGGCTGTGGTACATTATATAAACTGTGTTCCACCTGGCTTGCATTGTCCCTTTCTTACATTTATGGTGTGAACATTTTTTCCCTCTCTGGAAGCAGCTGGGAAGTGTAAATTTCAGGTTTAAGTAGGTGTGTGTTGTTGCCTGTGGATTTTTTTTTTCTTTTTTTTTCCTCCTGTGAGAGTGGGTAATGGCACAACTGTATTTTGGAGAAGGCTATCATGACCAAACCCGTCCTTACCACCCCAGTGCACTGTCCCTTTAAATAAAGCATGCAGAGTTCACTTTCTGAAGTTCATTAGCTTGTGTTATCAATAATTTAGGATAATATTCCAGTGGTGCCTAAGTGCCTGGACCACCTTATTTTCCCTGTCAGCTTTCTCATACCCTAGCAGTCCAGTGAACTTGATAAGTGTCCCATCATCCTGTTAATCAAATTACTTATGAACCAAAATTGACAGTTTTCATTAATTATAAAGGATTATTCTAATTGCAATTCAAATTTATTCATTTAGAACAGACGGCATTCAGTAATATTTCAGGAAATTTGCATATTAAATGGAGAGGGTCGTCCATTAAGTATGGTAATGTATGCATATTTCCTTATTTTTAACTTCTGGGCCATATGCACTGCTGCTACTTCAGCAGGTGAAAAACCAGAACGTGCTTAATTTGTTCAACAAACACAGGGGCCATCTCACATCTTTTGGCACTAACCACCATTGTCCTTCTTCCTTTTTATTCCTCCCTCTCTCGATTCCAAAATAACTTGTATCCTTCGAAGAAACTTCTGATAAGGCTGTTTTTAAATAAATATGTCATTTTTCTAATTTATATTTTTTAAATGGTAGGCACAGCTGGTTGGGGTTGATTGAAATGTTTTGCCATCGAAGCTGTGTTCATTAATTTCTTCAAGATGCTGAAGCAGGCATTAAGGATGCCTGCTGGAGTCCTTCCCAGTGTCATGTGGAACAGCGAGGGGGCTAATCGTCAGCCTTGTAACATCAACTGGTTACCCCCCTCGTGCGAGATGAACCTTTCCCCTCCAGTGAAAAATGAACCTGTCTCAGACAAAAGCACAAACTATGCATGCAATGAGACAATGTCATTATTCAAACCTATATAAGGCTCTGCTCCCATATCATTAAGAATCATATCTTCATGATATTAATAAGCACCTACCTTAAATCTGTTGCTAAAGTTACACACAGGTATATTTATATCTGTCCTTTTATTGATGGTGTTCTAGATTGGGGATGGGAAGGCTGGGGCACAGGATATTCACATGACTGACTTTCAAACTGGTAAACTGCTTCTGCACCTAATGTGAAAACTCTGTTGTCATGCATCACATGATCCAGCTAGCAGTGGGTTAGTTAACATACCCAGAAATTATTGCCATCTTGCCTTAATGGTTTTAGTAAAACATCTGTCAACTCATTCATCTTTAAAAAAAGCCCAAAACAGAAACAAAAAACAAAACAAAAAAAACACCAACCAACTTTTCTTGGAAAAATACATTACTCATTTAACTTGTTTTTAAGCAGGTTTCTTTAATTTTCTAGAGTGAACTAAAACTCTTTGGTGTTTCTATGTGCAAATATTTTGTTTTTGTTGGATTCATTTGCTCCAGGCTGTTTATGTATCATGTTAAATAATTTTTTAAACTGTCATATTGATTGAAAGTTACTCAGAATAACAGAGTGGAAATTACAATTGTGTTTTTTGAGCAGGAAGTGAAATTCAAATGAAAGGAATGTGTACTGCAAATGTTAATTATCTTGTGTTGCCCTTCTTCTGCATTTCTCAGTGAAGTCAGGAAAAGCACCACATAGCAGTGCTTCTTGAGCACTTCTAGAACAAAGTTTAAAGCACATGCTTAAATACTTTGCTGTACTGGGATCATGGGCAGGAAATGAAAATAGTATTGAGAAACTATTAACTTTGATTTTCTGCATGAACTCTGAAATTCACAGGCGGGTGTATTGTCTAAAGAGCTCTTTATTAGTGGTGGGGCATCTGACAGAGGTGTTTTTGGGGGTTCTGGATAAAAAGAGAAATGGAAAAAAACCCTGCAACCCACCTGAGAGCTTTCAAGCTAGGAGTGCAGGGTATGGACTTGACTTCTTGATTCTGGAGAACTTTGCCCATCCTGTGAAGTACTCTTGAGTGTTGGCCAGTTGCCTTTTGTCAGACTAAGGTTTCTTTAAAGAAATCTCAGATTTTGTTGCCACTTCTGTGTCCTGAATTTTCTGTAGCACAGGGAGGAAACGTCTTCAGCTTTGGGATGGGAATTTCTGGAAGAGGGAGTGCACTGAAACCAAGTGTCTTGAACTCAGGGGTAGAGGTTACTCTTTACAATGTGTACACGGGCCAGTGCTTCACCATATGGGAAATCCATATGCCCCATTCGTTTTTCCTGATTTTTATTTGGCTGTTGTTGGTATTCCTTGGTAAAGGCCATGCCTTCCCTGGCTTCAGCCTTCCTGTGTGTGACAAGTTCAGCACAGAAGGGGCACAGTTAGTGCACAGGGCAGCTTCGTGCAGGATCAGCATTTGCAGTGTGTTGGTCCTGATGAACTTAGACCTGGCTGTGAGCTGTTTGTCTGTCCCAGAGCCTCTGATTGCAACACTGACAGTCTTGGCGTTATCCACAGCTCTCTAGGCCAAATGCTCCTTCTGATCACTTAATGTCAGGCCTGATTTGCCTTTTCTAAATGCACAAAGGACATGGCATCAGCATTGTGCAACTCTCATCTCTGCTCGAGTTTTGTGCTTGCTGAGTCTTTCTTGGTTAAGTGTAATTTCCCGGCTGTACACATGAGTAAAAATACCCAGGAAAAAAAAATCTTTAGACTGACATGACAAATTCCCATTAACAGAAAAACTTAAAAATGTAGTAGATTTCTTCAAAGTTCTCTATTTAATTTGAAAGTCAGTGAAAAACCCTATCCCTGATGAGCATTTGTGAATCTTCAACTGAGTTGTCATCGTTGTTGACAGTTGACTGTTTTGCAAATAACAGATCTGTTAAAAATATTTCCTTCCTTTCTGTTTGTATTCTGATTTCACTCTTTGATATTTGTTAATGTATTCACAATTATTAGAACTTAATTTAATTGAAAGTCTGCAGGCCTGGGAAGCACACAATCCTAGCATTTGTCCTCTGGCTGCCAGTTTTTTCTCTGCATGTACGAGACATTTGTAAATTGGTCTTTACACTTTCCAGCCCAGAGGTGGAGTTCCATATTCACTCAGGAAAAAAAAAAAAAAAAAATCTGAAATGTGCAGTAACCTCGAGGCAAAATGGACTTCTTGTCTTATTTGCATGCATTCTTCTCTTCATGTCTATGCTCTTTTTTGTTTGCATGGCATGTGTAGAAAACTTGTGAAAGTGGCAGGAGGTAGGTATCCTGTACAAGTATAGCAAGAAGGATGGAATAAGTCAGGAAAATTTGGTATTCTTGTTGTTTCATTTTCTCCAAAAGTGAAGGTGTTGTGTAACCTCTGCATTTAGGGGACAAATCTTTTTTTTTTTTTTTTTAGAAGTCAGGAGAATATGTTAAATTTGATTGTAATGAAAAGGGTTTTTCCAGTTAGCTGTATTTAGGCAACCACAATCTGCCCCTCAGAACATCTGGGATTCACAGGCTATGCCACAAGCTGGCTTAGACCTTTCCTCAAAAGAGTAGATGTTTACTGAAAGGAGCAGGTAAACCTTTGCTGGTATATACCTCTTCCTGAAGCCAGTTTTTTTGCCTTGCAACCAGGATCACATCTTATTCTGAACGCCTTATAGAGACCAGAAACACTTTGATACTCCCTTTTGGTGCAGTAGATTTCTGCATTATGTATGTTCCTGTGTGCATCTCGTGAGCAGCCCCTTCAGGGGAAGAGGGACTGTGTCCCTGCCTAGTGGCCCATGTGAGTTGTGGTATTAGCAGAGTGTCAGGAGAGGTGCAAATTATGATAGGGCTCCACAACTGTTCTGGCATGTTGGAGTTTTAGAAGAGCTCAGCAAGGTACAAAAACAGTATGTGAAGCTGGTAAAAATTTGTGCCTCATTTTTCCATAAGAATTAGAGTTTCTCTGATTAGTGTCTGAAAAAAAATCCCTCCTGTGTGCTCAGCTTTTTGGTTTTCCATACATTATAAAAGGGGGCATTAAATGAACAGATCTTGAGAAAGCAAATTTGGATTCTCATATGAGGAACAGGACCTTGCTCACACTTATACACCTGTGCACATGACACGTGAGAAGACCAAAGACCATTTGTTCTAAGAAATATTTAAAGATATGGGAAAATTACCAGGTATTGCTGAGATTAGTCAGAAAGTACATATTAATACATTTTTTATTATGAAAAGGAAATCATACTTGAATAAAATATATGGTTTTGAAAAAGTTATATCTGCCTCAGTGATTAAACATATATGTCTTTACTCCTCTGATTTCATCAAGGTAGTTGAAGCTCACATGACTTTTGAGAATGGTGTTAGGAAGCAGAGAAAGCAAGTTTTTAATTTTGCCTTTACCTTTCTTCCTATTTTCCTCCTGCCCCATCTCCTTCCCTTCTCTTCCTTTTCTCTTAATTTCTCTTTTCTTTCATGGTTTTTTTTTTTTTTTTTTTTTTTGGGGGGGGGTAAATTACTGACAGATGGCGTGCAAAACACACATCTGAGCAAAATATGTGTGGGTAATATTTTGAATCTTTAATGACCACATTTATGGCATAGTAAATTCTGTGTTCCTAATTCAGACCTTGAATCTACAGATGTATATATAGTCTTATGTACTGACATCAGTGTGTATGAAACTGGAAAAAGATTATAGAAATCACATATACGTGTATAGATCTATATATAGTCTTATGTACTACTGACATCAGTGTGTATGAAACTGGAAAAAGATTATAGAAATCACATATACGTGTATGTGCTTCCTTCAGATATTCTGCCAAACTGAAGCTTTGCCTGTGGGATTTGTGAGGAAAATCCTTGCTTACCTGTGTGGCAATCTGATTATTCCCTGAAGCTTAGGTGGTTTGTGCCTATTTTTAGCATGAAGCATCACAACTGATTTTGTGAGTCATTAAATTTAGCCAACCCTTTGTAAAATCTCGAGTTAGGGCTTTGTGCTCTTGTGGCACACAGACATTTGTTGATGAAATGATTGTGCTGGCTCTGTCAGTGTAGAGGATTTTGGTGAAGAAGAATCATGTGCTGTGGGGTTACTGGATGGGGTCTCAGCAGAGTCCTGTGCTCAGGCACAGATTTCTCAGGCATTTTTGGAGCAGCCATGTTGCATCTCTCAGTTCTGACTCCTAATGCCCCACGTGTAGGTTTTGTCTCTCTCCATCCTCAACCCTGAATATCTCTGTTAAGTTATTTTAGGCAGGAATTGTCTGTGTTTGTGTTTTTGCATGGCACTGAGATTTTACTGTTTGCAGTGACTGTAGGTTCTCCTGTATCACCCTTAGCAGGAGCAGCCCCACCTGAGGCACAGCTCCTTGGCTGCTGCCTTGGTGCAGCAGAGCAGGTGACACATTAGAGGGCACAACTTTTTGGGGGTGTTTAAGTGTTCAGTGTCATGTATGACAAGAAGCATCATGTTTCACTCTGTCGTTTGGTTTGCTGCTACTGATGAGTTTTCTTTCCTAATGTGGCATAATATTAATGTTTCTGCCTGACAACTTCCAAGCCTGGGGGTCAGAGCTCATGTTTCAGCACACGAGACACCCTGCTATAAATCTTTTTAAATAATACAGAAGGCAAGATGGGGTCACTGCAGAAAAAGCCAGCCAGTCTGAACGAAGTGGCATTGATGCATGGAAGAAAGTGTGTGGATTTGGTTGGCATTGCATAGGCACCATTCTGAAGTTTTTCTTATGGAAAAATGTTTTTCTGCTGAAAAGTTTCTGGTCTTGATTCCGGTCAAAGTTTATTAAGTCAGGTTGACTGTGCCTTTGTTATTTTTTTGTGTGTTCAGAGTCCTGCAAGTGGGGCACACGATATACATGTGTAACACCCACTATATCTAATTGCTGAGAGCAAGCAATTCTTTACTGGCAGATGAAAATAAATTCATGGAGTAACTGCATGCTTGACTGTGCCTTGGTTATTTTTTTGGTGTGTTCAGAGTTCTGCAAGTGGGGCACAGGATATACATGTGTAACACCCACTGTACCTAATTGCTGAGAGCTGAGAGCAAGCAATTCTTTACAGGCAGATGAAAATAAATTCATGGAGTAACTGCATGTTGTGTTTTTAATAGGAAAATCCAAAGGGAAAAATCAGCATCCATTGCATTAGTAAATATGGCAGAAGCTAATACAGAGTCTGAAGGTGCAAAACTGTCACAGATTGGATCTTCTGTTTGTGCAGCAGTTTCAGGATTTGCAGCATGGAATGACATTAGATCTGTATTTTTCTCACTTTCTACTTCTTGTATTTATGCTGCTTCTTATCTTTGCAAGATGGATGTTGTATGTACCTGTCCTTTGTATCATATGAGCAGCACATGGCAGATTTTGCTACTTCAGATGTTTGCATATAGGATCCCCTCAAGACTGTGTGGACCAAGCAAGGCATAAAACCACCAATGCTTAAATTTTTATTTGTGAGACAGTAGTATTTATGATTGCATATTCTCTAAGTTAAATGGAAATTGTTGATTCCTCTTTTATTGTAATAACAATAAAAATAACCATCTTTTCATGGTGCTATTGCCATTATTCATGGCATATTCTGCATGTATGGAACAGGATGAAAAAAACAGAACCACGTGCTTTAAGAGAAACCACTGCATTGGATGCTGAGGATGTCATGAAGGTTTTGACTTTTGTCCTCCTTTAAGGAAAACTGTAATACTTAGAACTAATGACTGAGTTATGGGAGTTTTCCAGACAAATGGCAATTAAAACTTACAGGATAAAACTGCCCGTTCCCCTTCTGTATGTGCACACATCATTGAATTTAATGCCCCTTCTTTCTGTGTGCTTTTGTCCTCTGTAATTTTCTGCTAGTAACTGGGTGCAGGAGTCAATCTTTCAGGTTTGGCTGAAAATGCTCCATGGAAAACACCCTGCAGTATCCATTGTTTTGTTGTCTAGATGCCCATCATCCAACCTATGCCTTTTCCTGATGGGCGCAACAAACACCAGGTAACTGTCACCTGCAAAAACTCTTTAATGAAGGGAAATTCATTGACAGGAGGAAACAGCTTGGTGGTAAGAACATGGTGGCTTAAAGGACAATATTTGTTTTATAGAAGGGGAACTAGGATGGAACACAAAGATAAATCTATTTAGACTGATAGCTAGCAGCTTTAGTTAATTGTTACTGTAATCAGTTTTGCATAGTGGGTGAGGAGAGGTGCTATTCTGTCATCTTCAACTGTGGCTAAGGAAAGTGTGACGTCCTAATTTTGGGACAAATCAAGCAAGGAAAAAAGGGCTGTCAAGCTGAGGTACAGCAGGGGACAGTGGTAGAGAGCACTTGGTAATTCTTGCTCTGTTAGCCTGGGATCTGAAAGCAGGGTTGCTCAGGCAGCTGCATAAAGAAGGTGCTGAGGATAAAAGGGAATCTAAACCATATCTTTGTTCAAAAACTCAAAAGCACTTAGGTTTATTTTAATGTCTCTTTTCCCATCATTTCTTGCCTCTTCTCTCTGTTTTTCATGAGAGGTGACTGCCTCATCAGGCCCTTAGCTTGGTTGTTTGGGTCTTGACCCTGTAATCTTCTCCTGCGTGGAATGCTGTGTGTCCCAGCAGCATTCCAGAGCAAAACCAGATGGAGAGTCCCATGTTGGTACCAGGATGCAGTTTGGATAATGAGGGGATTCGGAGTTCTGGCCTTCACTTTGGATTTTTGGTCTCTTTCTGGTTAATCTCTCATTTAGAATATAAATCACACTAGTTCTGCATGTAAAGGAAGTATTTACATAATCCTTCCAATGGAAAACAACCCTTAAAACCGAGGTAATTATTATTATGATCAGCTCTTGGTCTAACATAGTTCTGAAGATGAAATGAGAAGCTTTCATAAAAGCAGCTCCTTTCCCCCTTACCCCATTTGTTCAAATTAATTAACATTATGACAATGCTGTTTTCTGCCTACGCACTTAATAACCTCTGGAGAATAGATTAGTCTAATATTATTTGCTTACAAAGATCAGTTTTGATAGGATTTTAAGTGCAAACACTCCTGCTTGTAATCAACAACTCCTGCTACTCCGAATTTTTGCATCTTCAACTAAAACATCTATTACACAGGCCACCTGTGGTGATAAGTGAATCTTGTCTGTGAAATTATTTTAAACACTCTCAATTCACTAAAAATGTGTATTTATTCTCTACATTTGTAAGCTGCACACATCATTCCTCCTTCCCCTGTACTTGGTTGCTCTATAATATCAAATTACTCTTAAACCACTTGTGTATAAAATGTCTGCTTTAGAAAAAGAGGTTCATAATTGGAAGTCACCTTTTTGTATTTCCTCTTCTCCATCTCTTTTGTTGCCATTCCTGTACAGCACTTTTATGTATTTCATAGTGCAGGTGGTGGTAAACACCAGGCAGGTGTACAGCTCCTGGGATATGTTGTAGCTGGGGTAGTGAAGATCTCACTTATGGTCTGAAATGAAGCACAAAAGAACTTGGTGGGGAAGTGGTGTTTGGAGATGTGGCAACTGAAAAGTAAAACACTGTAATCTGCAGTGACGTGGCAAATCTAGATGCCATGGGTGTTAAACTGTGCATTTCTGCTGGTGTTGGAGGGGGATTTTGCCAGGAGGTGCAGTCAGTGATCCTCCTGTGCGTTTCTGTGTTGGGGAGTGTGGGTGTGGTAAATCATCCTGAAAAGTGCAGGCTCGGTACTCAGCCCTTCTGGAGCCAGATGTTGTTGGCTGGGCTGGAAAGACAAGCCCTATGCAGCAAGAGATGTTGCCTGAGCTAAGAATTCTTTGTGGGAAGACCTGATTGTTGTGGGAATGTAGAAGAGAGGTGAGCAGGGAGTTTCTATTTGCTTATTTCTGAGGACTTGCCTCCCTGTTATCCCAAGTGTGCTGGAAAGGTTTGGTCCAAACATCCCCTCTGGTCCTGCAGTCCTGTCTGTGTTCACGTGGTGCTGGTGGGTGCTGAAGATGACATTTGCTGTGTGCAGGCAGCCCTCCAGAAGGCCAACGTGTGTGTGGCAGTGGCCTGGCGTGTTTCAGTACCAAGTGAAAAAAATGGGTTTATAGTTGTTTAATAAAGCAGGAGACAAATGTTGCCCCTGTGCAGAGAGGCTGAATTACGTACTTCATGAACCAAATTAGTATCACAATGCTTTGCTTTGTTCAAGAGGTGATATGCATTTACGGGCCCATTTTTCAGCAAGATAAATATGACATACGCCAAGACTTCCCTGAAGTAAATAGTGTAAATAATAAAAGACTCTGCCAAGGAAAGCTGAGAAATGACTTAATCCTCACCCATTTATACTGTAATGCCAAAATGCCACTGACCAAATTGTAGAACAAACTGCCCATTTAATCAGCTCTCTCTAATGTTACAGATCACGTTGTCTTCCTTTCTAATGATTCTCAGTATTCTTTCATTTGGTTATTAAGCCTTTGAATTTAAGCATTTATCCAGACTGGACTGTTTGAAATCATTGGAGTACTGCTTTATTTCTAGCTGTTTTTTGACTACTAGCTTTCTTTGGGGGGTTAAAAATGTGAATTATTTTACCCTTTAATTTATTAAAGGAGGTGCTTTACCTTAGATAGCATTTTCCCTTATTTTTATTTCTGCTTTGTTAAATCCTTTTCTTCTTTTTCTGGCACCCAGGGCCTGCCAGCCTGGACAGAAATGATTAAAAGACTGTGTAAACATGTAGGATGGGATTTTCAAAAGTGTTCAATATTGCCCTAGCTGGGGAGCATTGCCATTGAACAGTTGTGTGAATGCTGAGTGCTTTTGAAAATCCCACTCTTAAAGTATCAGTGTTTTAACAGAGAACCTCTTTTGACACGGTTGCTCATCACAGGGCACACTCTGCATGTGTGACATCTTTAGTTACTGACAGTCAAGCCTGTAACAATGAGACGTGGTCTTTGTTGGAACCCCACTGTGGTTTGCTTTTAAAATAGTCTAATAAGGGGATTGGAAAGCTGAATGTGGGGAACTTTAGATGGCAATTTGGGATTTAATCGGGAGAAGGGTGATTGCCTTTGGTTTCCAGACACTAACTTTTGTGGCTTGAGTTAAGCCTTTAGAGGTTGAGGAAAGACAGCCAAGAGAAGGCAGCCAGCTCTTTTTAGGATTGGAGCATGAGCTCTGACCAGAATAGGAATAATTTGCTTCCCAGGAAGAGTTGTAATTTAAACTATGTCCAGAAAATCAGAAATATCTCAGAAAACTCTTTGCTCATATGCAGTGGAAACGTTCTTATTGATAAGAATTTACCTGATCGAAGAGTTGGGGAATTGAATTTGTAATCATATCAAAGTGTTATTATAACCCATACTTCTCAACTAATCAATTATTTCTTGAAAATGTCTCATGCAGTCACAGAGCTCTGGAGAGGCCCAGTGCCAGCTGACAAAGACAGCTCAGTTCATGGAGGTGATTTAGTCACAATAAAACAGCCTCAATCTCTATGTGTGCCAGTGAGGACCACACACAGGAGCAAGAAAAAGATGTCCTTGCTCCTGATGTCTTGTGGTGTCAGTGAACAGAAGTGATAGGGAGATCAGGGGTGGTATAAATCTGTATAAGAACAGAAATGGGCTTAGTCATGGATCAGATCAAGAAAAAAACAAACCAGCCCTTCAGTACCCATAAGTGTGAAAAACCCCCAAATCTGCATTTGGGAATGGGTTCTGTTTCTGGCCTTTGGAAAGGAAGGAAAGGCCATTTGCAATATCAGCATGTGCTGAACTGAGGGCTCAATGCTGCTGTGAGGAGAATGGTGTTCTTCGCTCAGCATCTGATTGCTGAGATCTTCTCCTGTGAAGAAGATCTCTATTTACTTTTTTTTTCCCCTGTAAATTGAATTTTTTTTCTGCAGACTGAAGTAAATGGAAATAAGAACTTATGATATACCAGCAGAACAAGCAGTCTTAATAGATGCTTATGGTATGGAAATTTCTCTCTGAATCCTCTTATCTTCTGTTTGTAAACAAGGATGAACATGGTTTTGTGCAAACATTCACAGTAGGTGCCCTCTGACAGCTTCACAATTTTCCTAACCTGATGAATAAATCACTGTTGCACCTGGTATAATTCAAGGATGTAAATTTTGTTTGTTATTGTAGATAACAGGCTTGTGCTGGGGAAAACATGATTAAGTGCAGTCCTTTCCCTGGAAAGCTTTTACCTTAGTTCCATGTTCCGATGTTGGGATCCTTATACTGATGCAGAAGAATTCCACTTCGAATGGAATTCAAATTCTGGCAGTATCACACTGCCAGATCAGGGCCCAGGACCTGCAAGGCACAACCAGGTGTGGGGTAAAAAAAAATTGGTCTGCAGTCTGGAGGATCTAGGAAAAGTGAAGCAACACATTATTCCCCCTCTCCCACTTCCAAAAGCCCTGCTTTGTGTCACAATAATATGGATGAGGGATGCTCCATGCTGTAATGTGTCTGGAAAAAGGGCAAAGTGCTTCTGTTTAATTTGTACCTTTAGTGTTCTGTCTAACAACACTGTGACAATCAGTGCTGATAGTTGCAATTGGATTTTCATCACTGATGAAACATCTGTAGCACTGAGGGTGATAAGTTCTGTGTTGTCTCTGGGTTGAAAAGTAGGAGAAATCCTAAAAATGCTACCCAGATGAAGGTGCTTTTATCTGCACAGCAGGGATTAGTACTTCATGTAACAAAATTCCAGTGAATTTTGTGTTGGTAGTATTTGCACAAAATATCTGTTGGATGTGGAGTTCTTGTTCATGTTAAATAGTTCTCTGATGCAGAGTGCCTGCCTGTTTTCCTGGAAGCAAACCCTGCTCAGTGCGCTGCCACCAAATCCATAGATTTGACCTGAGCCAGAAAGTTGAGGTGCAGAATGTGTGCTGTGCCTAAAAGAGCTTTGCCATGTGAATACAGAAATTACCAAGTTTTCAGTGGCCTTGGATTTGCCTCAATTTCAGTGGAATCAGCTAGAACCCAAGATATGTACAGATTTTTCTGAGATATTTCCTTGGCAAACAGAGCTCTTTCATTTGATATAATGGAAAAAAATTTTTTTTTTTTTTTTTTTGCACACTGTTATGAACAGACATGCTCATTCATATGCAGATTTTTAGGAATACAGGTTAAGATAACTTTTCTACCTCATTTTTCTTCTTTCTTTCTCACTGTACCTCTTCCGGATTTTGTAGTGCTATTTTGTTCCACCACAAAACCCAATAAATTAAACAATCCCCCTGAAAAGAAAGAGACAACTTAAAACATCTGTACATCAGTTGTCTGGAAATCCAAACGTGATCATCAACATAAAATGTTAGTAAGTTTCATAGCCATATTTTGGTCATTTTCCTAATTTTACATCCAGATATCTTTGAGCCTGTTTATAATGAACATCTTTTCTTGGTTTTTTGTTGGTTTTTTTTTGTAGTGACACATGCCTCCAATCACAGGAGATGTATTAGCAGAACTCTGAAGGACACACAATGTCTGTAACATTTCTCAGATAATATTGTCATATCCTTGGAGCAGCAGGCCCATTTTGAAACAGTAATTTGGTCCCTAAAGAGCTCTTTAGCCTCTGCCTTGCCTGCCCACCCTGGCCAAGCTGTCGAAGAGAGCAGCCCAAGATAGATGGTCTGGATTTGTGTAGAGTAATTTAAAGCATCCTGCTTTTTTTTTCTGCTTCGTTTTCTTTCCTGGTGGAGAATTTACTTGGGAATATACTTTATCTGCACTATTGCTTGCTTATACTGCAGCAATAGTATGTTGCTCCTTCATTTTTTTGTTTTGGCTTACTTTTAGTAAAACCTTTATTAGAATGCAGATGAACCCTGACCTCAGCCGAGGATTAAGTGAACAGATTCTTTAAGTAATAAATCTAAAGGCATATTACAAGCAAGAAAAAGGGATTTCCCTTGTGTTTTTGGATTTATAAGTGCCAGAGGCTAAACAACTTACAAGGGCTCTAAGATTGCTCCTTTTTTCTAACCTGGGACATGTTCTAATATTGTGACATAGCGAAGAATTAAGCTGGCTTACTAAATAGAAAACATGTAGAGTAATTGAAAATGCATCATACAGACAGGAATGCTCAATGCAACAACGTCCTGTTACAAAGATTACACTGATTTATAGGGGATGTCTTAACTCCTAATCCCAGGGACACAAGATCACATCGACCATGTATTCTTTCATAAGCAGCAAAATAAAAAAGGTGGTTAATAATATATATGCTTGAAATGGAAAATGAGGGAGAGGGGGCTGGGGCAGCCTTGACTTTCACATTAGAAGAATTTAACAGTGCCAATATTTTCATTAGGTTTTTGTGTTTGTCTCATTAGGGAAGTGTAGCTATTTTGTGTTTTTTAGCTGAGAGAAGTAACCAAATGGAGCAAGAATGAATTAGGGCTAAATATTGTTTGGTATAAGCTGTTCTGAAGAGCTCAGAGAGGAAATGGCTGGGGGTGGGGCAGGGAGGAAAGGTCACATGGACCGTGGATGTAAAGCAGGGTGTGGAAACAGCTGGAGCCGAATCACCGTGTCTTGAAATTAAAAGAGAAGATGGTGAAAACAGTTATTTTCTTTTGACCGTCCAGAGGGGAAGACTTCAGGGAGAACAATGGTGCTGCTTTGCAGAGCTCACGTCACCCATGGTGACCTCACCCCACACAAGTTCAAGGACCTCTTCTCCCCCATTAACCATGTGCAGAATAATCACACGTAGTCTTTCCTGATCTGTTCATTTTCTTCCAGCTGTTGGTTCCTGCTCTGATCAGTCTTTTGTCTTCTCATTTGGTAACACCTCTCCAAAGGTCTGCTGGAAACTGGAAGAGCTGTTTCTCCTTGGAGTCATCCTCTTTCCTTCCTGCTTCTTATTCTCCACTGTAGTTTGGGTTGCTTCATCAAGTTCATGTTTTCAGCTGCTCCAGCTCTGCCAAGAGAACACAAATCTATTATTTCAATCTTACATTCTCTCGGTTGACATTTTCTGCCTCCTGTGTCCCTTGTAATTGCATTTCCCATGTTGAAGAATATCCTCCTTTCACATTTTCCACAGTCACTGGTTCTCAAATTGGTAGGGACAACTCCTATGTCCCTGAGTGAGCAGAAAGGGGTGCAAAGCTTTTTTGGTGGAGTTTGCCAGGAGTTTGAAACAAAAGTTTGTGGAATTTTTCCTATTTAGCTCAACACTTGACTCAACCCTAGAGATGGCATTGTGTCTGGCAGGGTTGTTTATGTTTTGCTGCTTGTCATTGGAAAAGAAGCTTCAGACTTCATTTCACACAACTTCAAGCCATCTCCTCTGCTTTCCTGGTTGTGGCCAGCTTTGCTGCAGCTTCTCCTGGTACAAATACTTTCTTCCTGTGCTAAAAACCCTGGCCTGTGAGGAATGGAAAATTTATGGACAGCAGGAAATCATTACATAGAACTTCAATGGCAAAGCAGTTGACAGAAAACCTTTTTGAGTTACAAGTATTAAAATCCTTGTTATGGTTTCAGTTTTAGTTGAGATTTTTGGGAGTGTTTTTTTTGTTGATTCACAGATTAGCCTGCCACCTTATGACTGTTACATCACACTAATACTTGGTGTGAGAGAAAATTAGAGAGAATAATTTATGAGTGTTGACATTATGCAAAGAATTTATTTTGGAGTGCAGGATACTTGGATAGTTGTGTTATCTGACTAGAGAGGCCATAATGCTACATTGAACATTTATAAATTTGGAGGAAAATTGCAATATTTGAAGATGCATAATAGGGAGACTCTTGAGTAACAGGAATTCTTAACACTTTCGTTTAATGCCTGCAAAAATGTATGGCCCATTCAGGGAGGGTCCTGTGGGTTTTGTCCCCATCTTGTGGCTGCCCAGATGTGGCATTTGTAAGTCTTAATCTTTGGAGTGAAGCTGTGCAAGGTCTGCTGTCAGCCAAAGAGGAATTATTTGTGCATGCTCCTGTTTAATCGATACACTAAGCATAAAAAAGGCAATAGAAATAAGCAAGAGAATTAAAAGTCTGGTAAGGAAGCTTGAAGGCTGAAAAGTGGCAGCCGAGACTGCAGAATGAACTAGGGGGAAGTTTTGAAATGGTATGAGCATTGAGTGCTAAAGGAACTTTCTGTATAGAAAATCCCCCAAAGCTCCCACAGTCAGAAATATTTCACGTCCAGAGGAAGAAACTTTTAAGGAGGAAGAAGGATTCTCTGATAGATGACAAGGAATTTCTTGACAGAAGACCAAGAGGTTGCTATAAAGCATTCAAAGATCTCTTTGCCCCTTGCAGTTGACAAAAGAAAGTCCTGGAGAGATGCCATTGACTGATATGCTTCTACTATACATAGAGTAACAAAAATAGGAAGGACTTTTACGAGTCATGGAAAGAGTAGGTGAAGCTTTGGACAAGTCAAATGGTGTCCCTGAAGTCTGAAAGGTAGAAAATGCTGTGAAGTTGCTCATTTATCACAATCCAGGAAAAGGAGCTCCAGGTGACTGCACCTGGCAAGCTCTGAAATCTGTAGCAGGGAAATGCTCACAATGGTCTTCATGGGGAAAAAATGAAAACTGAGTTGGAGTCTGAAGAAAGAAGCAGAGGGACACATTAGGGGACAACTGTGAATCTCACTGCAAGGCTCTGGAGCAGGCCAAAGTCCTGTAGCTCAGAGCCAGTACTTGGATGCTGTTCCCCATTTGCTCCAGGTGAGATGATATCAGTTCAAAAAGCTCAAGGGAAGAAAAGGAGCACCACTTACTGTATTACAAGAGGGAAGTGGAAAGTAAGAAAGATGTGTAAATATCTTGCTTGATAAACTCTGGACTCCAGGGGCTATGAAACTACATTTTGCAAAAACTTGTCTTCTGTGGACCTACCCTTCACTCAGCATTTTCTGTTAATTGGTGATTTTGTAATGCCTATAGTGAAATTTTGGAAATATTATATTTGGTTGGATTTGCTGTTTTGTTTGGTTTTTAAGAAAAAATCTAGCAGAATCCGTTTTGAGGGAAGGGACTACATTGTAAGAAAACATTTTATTCTTCAGATTCTTACAAAATTAAATCTTACAGAAACAAATAAAAAAATAAGCAATACAAAGAGTTGTGTGAAAAAAAACATTTACTGATGTGATTCCTCCAGCTTCTGCTTTTTCACTTCCAAGCATCTTAATCAGAAGAACAAAAACAAGTGAAGGAAGTTGGGGTTGGGGATGGGTGAAGAGGTGGGAAGAGGTAAAGTCAGGATTGTAGAATGATATATGAGAAGAGATTGTAGAGACTTGAAATCTTTAGGGTGAAAGATGAGTGAAAGGAGATATGATCAAGACTATGAAATTATCAAAGGAAATATGGAATGAATATTCACAATTCCCAATACAAGGAGTAAAAATTTCCCTGTTAAATGGTCAGATAGCAGGTTTAACACAAACAAAGGAAGTACTTTTTCACACAATGCATAATTAAATTGTGGAACCCATTGCAACAGGATGTTGTGGAGGTCAGAACTGTAAATGAGTTCAAAGAGAGACAAGTTCAAGGAGGATAGAGCTGACAAAGCCTATTAAATATGAGGGCTCAGATACAATCTCTGGGCTTGGAGAGCCCTGAAACTTTCATTGCTGGAGGCTGGGAGAGTACAGTCGGATACACTTTCCATGTTCCTATTTTCTCCTTTCACACAGCTTGCGTTGGCCACTGGCAGAGAGATACTTGGCTCAGTGTCTGCCTTTATGGAAGACATTATTGGTGTTATACTTTGGAAGACTTCCATTTGCCTTTGGAATCAGTTTGTTCCAGATCTGAAATATTTTCTGTCTACTTGGGATTTTGTTTCTCTCAGGTTGGGGGTGTGACAATCCAAGGTGCTCCAACACTACTTCCCTCCAGAATAATGAGATTGAATAAGAAATGAGATTTTTAAATACAACAGTACTGGTTTCTCTGCTTTTGGAGTCTTATATGATGGAGAATAAAGGGTTGACTTTGCAGTTTATGATTTTTCTGGTTACAAAAACCAGAAATAAACCTCCACTAAAGACTAGCATGATAAAATCCTCATAAAAAATCACAGGTGAATGAGCCATTATTATGAGAATTTCAATAATGCTAGTCAGAATTAAAAGTAATACTTTGGAGTGGTGTTGGAGACAAATGGGGAGCCAGGGCAGGCTCAAATTACTCTTCCTAAGTCAGCTCATGAAAACTGTTCAGTGTCAGTGGGCTGTTCCTGTGAGGAGATGGGTCCCAAAATGCACAGTGTGCCAGCTGGGATTGAATGGTGGTGCACAAACAGATATATGGATAGGCATGTCGTTATTATTTAATTGTGGAGTAGCTTTAGCAAAAGTCAGGATGCTGAATAACATTTTCAGTACACAGCAGAAACCAATCCCTGTTCTCAGACATCCTCACTGTACATAAGTAGCCAAAGATGGGCAACAGCAGGGAAAGGAGAACAGGGAGGCACAACAGGATAAAGTGATTAGCCCAAACTCACACAAAAGATCAGTGGCAAAGCCAAAAACAAGCCCAGGGTTTCTGGGGCAGAGCTGACGGGATCACATGCTGCACAAATCCATTACAGAGAGATGTAGTAGCTTTGTGGTCTGAGCTGTAAGTTCAATGTTCATCCACTCCAAAAATATAATGTATGGAGAGTTGAGTGTATTTTAAGAGTTGTTCCTTTATCCTCACAGCAACTGGTAAGGATGGCAGCCTGCCCTGAAATAGTACCTATCAATATATGATGCCTTTTGCAGCTTTCCTTCCTGATCAAATAAATAATTTGTAAGGTTTTGATGACAAAAGGATGTATCCTCTGCTCAGCTATCACCTGCCAGCACTACTCTGTGCAATCTGATTTAGAGATTTAAGCATAGAAATCGTCCTTTCTGCTGTTTCCCCTGGAAACAGGGAGCCCAGCGGAGAGGTTAATCATTTGGGTTTGCAATTCAGAGTCGGCAAAATCCAAAATAATTCCCCTTCTTCTGAGTTTTAAAAGATGGTGCTAGACTTCAAACTTTCAAAGGCAGTGCTATTGCTTGTTCCCTGATATTGTTTAAAAATAAGTAATTTAGACAATTCTATACTCCAGAAGGGTTTACACTAGAGTGAAGCTGCCTTTGCTTCGCTGTGGTACAGTCATGCATGGGAGAGAGCAGAAATAACCCACAGCTTCCCCTTGGGTTTGAGGAATATTCTGTATAGCAATAGCTGTGCCAGCTCCCCATTATAGGGAATATATCCCAGTGAAAGTGGATTCATTGTGGTTGGAGGCTGAGCTGGGAGCTGAGGCATCACTGGGGCTCTGGAGGAGAGGAGCCCTGGCCAGGGCTGCTGTCCTGGGGGCTGCTCTCAGCCCTTGGTGGGGTGGGTGGGTACAGCACAGTCCTGTCTGCAGGGACAGGGCCATGCAGGGTCACTCTGTGCCCACCCCACTCTATGCAGTGATCTCATCACAAAGGAGCTGCTGTGTGCCAGGGTGAAGGGGGAAGAGGAGAAGGAAGGGAGCAAGGGAGGGAGATTGGAAGCTGAGGAGGGACCTGTGAAGTGCTGAGTGACAGGGGAAATTCATTGGTTTCACTGAGTTAATGGATCCAGGGTGCTGGAGTACCTTGTCCCTATATGAGCTAAAGCTGAAGCTCAGATTTCAGGGGGTGATTTGCATGTTCTTCATTGAGAATGATCACCTCCACGCTGCACACCGTGCAGAGTGTCCGTGGAGCATAAGGCTAGGAAATATTCTGTATCTCTCCACTTTCCTGCCAGCAACATCTGCTGTATGTGATGTGCAAGGGCATGAACTGGCAGTATCCAGGCATGAGGATAAGTCACAGCTTTAGTTCAACTTCTCTGTGCCTTGGCTGTGTGGGATTAAGTAAAGCCAATCACAAAGTACTGGTGCTGCATGCTACATTTCCTGCTTGAGAAAGCTCTTGAAAAAATCTTTAAAACAATGATAAAACCAGAGGGTTAAGAGGAGAAAAAAAAAAAAAAAGAAAAAACCTTTCTCTGATGTCTTGACCATTGGGGTCAAAACCCAGTAGGCTGAACTGGAGACATTATAATTTCCATTATTAGGCTTCTGAGGGAGCCATGACTATAAACACATTTTTCTGGGCTTTCAGTAGTGTTCAAATATATTGTAATGTTTCCTGCAGGAAAATAGGGGTAATTGCTGTCACTATACTCTGGGGGCTAGCATTCTCAAAAGATATAACTAGTCACTGCAGAGGGGTTGTACCTGAAATGAATTTGACCCATAATATATTGCAAAAATATTGTATGCATCTTGGGATCTCAGCACTCTGCATGCTTTGGCGGTGGGTCAATTAAAAGGCTATAATTTAGGGTCTTCATGAAAGTCTTTGGGAATGGGGAAGCCTGAATTCCGTAATGAAAATCCATAAGGTTATTTTCACTCTATTGGTGTGTTTGTATCTGTAGTCTGTGTGGAGATAAAAACATATTATCTGATTCGTGTGAGATGTGTAAAAGTTAGATAAAAATATGCACACAAATGGCATGTGCACAGGCATGTGCACACATGGAGAACATCCATGTGCACACACCCCCTGCCCCCCACACCTCTGTGTTAATGAGCTTTTCCTCTGGAGAGGACAAGTCGAAAGGAGCCAGTCCTTCCAGCCAAAAAAATCAATTGCTTCTTCATGAATTATTGAGATGTTTGCCATCAGTTTCTTTACAAAAAGAAAAAAAAAATCCAGTCATTGTTCGATGTTTCCTCCCCCAGCACACCCTTTGCTTTTACTTGTGATGCCATGATATGAAGACACAAATTCTCAGATATTAAAAGTTTTCATTCTTTTAATGGCACAAATATTGCAGTATTTGGGTATCTTTTTCTTCTCTCCAGTTCTAGCTGTATTTGTGCACACAGACACTTCTCACATACAGCAACTGTCATCTTCCTCCCAGCACTTAGCTAAGGAAGGGACCCTGCAAGAAAAAAAAAAAAAAAAGATTTCATAGCAGAAATACTAATATTTCCTCTCTGCCAAGTGCAGTATTGATGTACTGGAGCTCAGACACTGAATCAGGGCTCTTACGTGGAACTGAGACACCACTAAACGGAGACTTTTGCCTCCTGTGTAAATAGAGAGATTAATGACGTTAAGTGAAAGCCAAGCTGCTGAAATGTTACCTTCCTTATGGTGCTTTGAATTTCCCTTATTTTTGATAAATGAACCAATCTGGCAATAAAATCCTTGCACAGTAGGTTAATAATGTCATAGCTGTACTGCAAAATAGTTATGTTTGTACTGTCTCTTTGCAAACAATAACCCTTTGAAGCCTGATGAATCTATTTTCAACCAACTTGTATGATCACTGGTACACAGAGCTTCCCTTCTGAAAAAACAGCTTAGAAGATATTTAAAGCCCAGGAGACAATAGGCTAAGGAAGAGGGACAGTGGTTTAAAAGGCAGAAATTGGGTGAACTCCTCTTTTTAATTTCACTTTTTTCTCCATGTCTCCTTTAATAGTTTTGTAAGCATTTTAAGAAGGATTTCCTTGCTGCTTTTTCTAGCCATGGACTACTTCCCCATGGGTTTGCTGCAACATTAATTTATCACTTACAAAAGCTTTTCCCCTCAATCACTTGTGAAGAGAACTGGAAAAGCAGGGGCTGAGTGCAATCAGAAACTTTGCTTGCTTAATCAGATCTGAGATTGAGCTGTCTTTGGACGGTGGCTTTCTCATGGTGACACTGGTTTTGTTTTTGTGCTCTGGGAGAAGCTCTTATCTGTATTTATATGGAGTTTATCATATTTATGTATCAACCAGGATATCTGGGCATAGCAAACTAATTTCCCAGCAGGAGTTTTTATTGCAGCTTTACAAGACACTTCAAATGCGGACATGTGGATATACTGGCTTTGTGTACTTGCTCATGGGGAGGTTTAGGAGGTAAAAAGAAACTGCAGAAGCTGTGAGAACAAGCAAGTTAATTGAGTACAATGGGAAGTGAGCTGTGCAGGCAGCAGCAGATCCTCTGCCCGGAGAGTACTTGTCACTGCTCATATTCAGTGAGGAGCTCTTGGCACTTCCCTCAGTGAACAGAGGTGTCACAGCAGTCCTCAAAATTCCTGTCACCTGACCCTGCAGAGGTCTAACCCTCCTCCTTGCACTGAAAGACAGACCTTGCACAGTGGCCACACACCCACTTCCCATTTAAGAGAGAAGCTCTGATAGCAGGGAGGGGATTGTAGGAGCGGAGCAGGGCAGTCGTGCAGCAGGGCAGTGGGGTTCTTTCTTGAACATCCTCCTAGGCCTGGGTATCTCCTGCTTACAGACCTTCCCCCCATCCTCTCTGCCAACTCCTGAAAAATCAGCTTCCTAGGGACTTGGATGAGTAAAGGTGCTGTTCACCTCACAAGGAGGAGAAACTGCACCCTGCATTTTATGTGACTGATCAACTGTGTTGGCCCAGTTCGGCACAGAACTCTCACTGCCTCTCTAAAAGGGGTCTGGTCACCAGCAGAAAGACCAATTTGATTGCAGCAAATAATTCTGTTGTCTCCAGTGCTCATAAGTGCATCAGGATGTGAGCAGCAGTGGATTTGGTGCTCTGAGGAGCATAATGGATTGGCAGAAACTGAGAGAGGAAAGGAATCCTGGAAAACCAAAGTCTCCCATCAAATGGTTAGCAAAAAGCCAATTGTTCTATTTACAAGAGCTCTCCTGCCTGGAGGAGAGGCAAAAAAAAAAAAAAAAAAAGTATCAAGACAAGCATTTCCTCCCTGTAATGATAAGGAGCTGTTGCCTGCAGCATTCAGACTACATGGTTTCACAGATGTTTTAAAAAAACCCCAGCCAACAGTCTCGCTCTACCTTAACTAGAGCAGCAGCACAATTGTCTGTCAGTCTTTGTACAGAGCAGGGTGGAAATATTGCCCTCCTGTTTCTTTAAGTCCCAGGGACTTAGTAAAATTAACACTAAATGTTTTAAAAGAAACCCTATCAAAAATCACTGATGATTTCAAGTTATTATTGAGCATGGGTGTCTGGGTAGCTTGGGGCAGTGCACATAAACTTGACAAACAGGGTACTTTAGTGCTGCCTGCCCAGATCCACATAATAGGGCAATGAAGCTTTTATTCATTCAAAGAATGGTTGAGTTTGATTGGCAGGTCAGCCTGCCTGAGCACCACAGTCTCTTTTCCCTAACACTTCACTGCTATCAATTACAGTTTTGAATGTGAATTGTTTCTAATGTAAAATAATGCCAACCTCTGCCTCTAACCTCAGGCCAGAAAGCTCTCCTGTGTTTTTTTTTTTTTATTCATATTCACTGACTGCCTGAGGAATCTGTTTCTCCTTTGTGCTTTCTCAGTCTCTCACCAAAGTGCTGCCATCAGAAGCCAGATTCATGCACAGCACATTTGTATTAATGATATCATTGGTGAGCAAAATTAAATAGAGTGATTTATCCCCCCTTCCCCCTTCGGTGCCACAGTAGTAATGTTTGTTCTTTTAAACGTGCAGGTTCAGAGACATAATTCATAATAAAGTTATAATCCATTACAAGCAAGCATGACTCTGAAATTGCTTGATTTTTATCTGGCAGTTGACTTAAATCTGTTTGCAAAACTTGCCAGATTGAAGCGAATGCAGATCTTATTTAAATCAGGTGATTTGGTTCAGCTGCCATCTGTTGGCCGGTTCATTATTATGATTTTGTGGTTGCAGTAGTTACCTGTCTTCATTTATTTCAGTAAAACAGAAATTACATTTAGTAAATAGTGGGGTGTTATGTAATGTCTCTTTGCCCCAGGGAGTTGGGTTTACTTGTACACATGTGTAACTTTAACACAAAATCTCTTTTCTGTGCTGAATGACCATTTATGCTGCAAGATGCATTTCCTGTTCTTTGTGACAGACCTTAAAAATGAGCTCCTCTCCTGACTTATGAAAATGCCTTGTGTGTA
Source organism: Onychostruthus taczanowskii (assembly GCF_017590055.1). Lineage (NCBI taxonomy): Eukaryota > Metazoa > Chordata > Aves > Passeriformes > Passeridae > Onychostruthus > Onychostruthus taczanowskii. The sequence goes on from NW_024498573.1 coordinate 4,093,208, forward strand.
GCATTGTGGAAGCTTAGAAAGGCCCTACAGGGTAGCATTTTTAATGGGTTCCCAGAGTGGGAAATTTGGGTTTAGGACCCTCTGAATGGTGGAGTGAGTTGTAGGGAGTTCTTTTGTAGACTCAGTTGCTGTTGGTTTTTCCCTGCTCCTTCATGTGATCCGTGTTCCCTTACTGAGGACCGTTTATCCCGTTTAACAAAGGCTTCTATTCCAACTGAATTTCCATTTCACTATTGTTTCATCAGGATTTTCCCTCTCTTGTGTTTGTGGCTCATCTTTCCTGCTCCATTATGGAACCCCTGTAGCACTGTGTGCACTCTGCCTCCAGTGACATCACTTCAGGCTTTCTCCCATCACATCCATTATTGTCTTGATGGGGATATACAGGAAAGACCTACCTTTGCTCTTTCATCTCTCTTGAGACAGCCACTCTGCAGAATAACCTAGAAACAAGCCATCCCTTCTGGATGTAATTGCTTGCAAAAATACAAGTTTCAGGATGAAGCAGTGCTTGTGAAAACAGCTTTATTTATCAAATACATCCGTACATGGGTTTAGCATATATTTAATTTTATTGTGTGATATTTTTATGCACAGTTTGTGGTGGGAAAGGATCTCTTACTTTAGAAAAATAAGTGGATAAAAATGTTATATATGATACTTTGTATGACATGGCTGGAGACACCTCCTGCTCGTGGAGGTTTTATATTTTCCTTGTGGGCTCCTTCCTGCTATGTGAGATTTCTCCATTAGCTCCCAGGATAGAGTAGGCTGAGAATTTGAAACAGGAAAATGTGAAGTCTGGTTTTTTTCATGTTATCAAGTTTCACTTGAGCATGGTATATATGACAGTGTCCAGCAGACTGTCTGAGGAAATGAGAGACTTCTCACCATATTGTGTATTTCTGTCATGCCATACATTAGGTAATTCCAGGTATGATTTCTAGTTTTTCGTAGTGTGTTGTTCTTCTATTTTGATTTCAGATGAAAATAAGTGTCAACATTTCAGACTTCTAATTCAGACAAAATTCCAAATTTTGGACCATCTGACATTCAGCAAAACTCAGAACATGGCCTGGTCTTGGTCAAATGGCAATTTTTATAGCCACTTTGCCTTTTGGGCAGTGGAGGTAAAGTGGCACATGGTCTGATTTCTGTGTTACACCAGTTTTAGAGCAGAGTAACTCCACATTTTGCATACGGAATTCCTGATTTACAAGCTCAGGCTAACAGACCACTTTCACAGCAAGCACGTTATGTATTTTCGGTGCAAATAAATGTGTGCTCCTCAGTAACTGCCTTGTGAGGCTCAGACCTTTGGAGTCTGAATGCAGCATGTGTGGAAAGGAAGCTATGAGAGATGCCACCTACTCCAACTCGTCCTCCACTTTCCAAACAAACATGGCACAAACACATTGTAAATAAAGATGACTTCAGACACAGCTCTTTTCATGGGTGAATGAGTTACACTGGGCGTTTTACTGGCAAGCAAAATGTTCCCTGGATTCCACGTTTGAATACTTGATCTGTTAGCATTGCTGGATTCTTTCTTTGCTGTGTATTGATTTAAAGTCTCTACTGCAAACAAGCCCTCAGCTCGCTGGAAGGCAGCGTCTGGGGGAGATGCTGCTGCCCAGCAGCAGAGCCTGGGCTTGCTGCAGCCAGGGTTGTGTTCTCCAAGGCTCAAGGACAGTGTTTGGGGACCTCTCACTCTGCCAGCAGTCCCCAGAAACCATAGTTTTTGGCAGTGCCTGTGCTCTCGGGGCTGTAGCAGTGCACTGGCATTACCCAGCCTGATGAGGAGGATCATGTTCACCTTCACTGGAGTATGAAGTGGTTAAGGCTGTAATTCAAGAAAGCAATTGAGCATTTAATGTAAATCCATCCTTGTTCTGCACATGCTGAAGCATGTGTTAAACTTTGACTTTAATGAGACTTGACCCAGTGTTTGAAGGTCTATATGTACTTAAGATCAGCTGATACCGTGAAGACTTTTTAGCTGAACTTCATGCACAATGTGGATGTTGTGGTTTAATATCAGATGAAACAAGTCCTAATAAGAAAGTTTTTTGGCAGATCAGTCTTTTGACTTTTTTTTTTTTCATGAAATCTGTTGCAATTCATAATGCATCCTCTTTCTTTTTTTTTTTTCTTTTTTTTTTTTTAAAGAACACATGAGGAATTGAATAATGTAGCTTATAATTTTATGAGGCACAAAAATTTTTGTACAGTCAGCAGAATCCTTCCTCAGTTGTTTGGAAGCTTAAGGGGTTTAGAAAGTTCTTCCTTAGAGATAAATAAGCTGTCAATTCATGATGAAGAAAATCAAACTTGTGCTGTTGATTTTGGCTGTGGTATTTGCAAAAGTATGAGAGAAATTTTTGCAGTCATAGAGTGCTCCATGTGTTAGCATTTAGCTTTCCAATGCCACATTGTGCCTCTGATAGCATTTCTAAAAGGTAAACAGAAATGTCAAAATAATGAAAATAAAAGATTAACCATTCAGATTTTTGAGAGTTAGAAATCAAATCTGTATTGCAAATTAATAGAAAGCCAGATCAAGTTTCAAAAGCTGCTTATTGCACCATTGCCTGGCTTTTTTTTTCCTCCCTTCTTCTGAAGGCCTTTTTCAGCCTTCACCAGATTTAGATTGTGAAATGTCTAAACAGAGGTTCTAAACAGAAACCTGGGAGGTACAGAAAGTATGCCAAGAGCAAATTAGTTTACTTAGTTCATGACTTTAATACACCCTTGCAATTAGCAGAGTATTTCCTTTGGACTGTGGTCTCAAGGTATGTGTTTCTGTTCATGATAGTTTTTTTTTTTTTTTAAATTTGCTGCCTTTAAATGAGAAAAACCAAACACCTCAGTTGTGCCTTGCTGGGTCCATATGTACCAGGAGTTTGATCATGTTTGAGTCACAGTTTAATTCACAATTCAGCATCTCCAAATGCATGGGCAGGTGGGAGAAAAAAGGCTGAGTTAGGACCTGGTTGCAAACAAAGCAGGATTAGGGTGTAAAACCCACTTGCCAAACCTCTCCTTGATACACCAGTTTCTCATGGGTGTGTGTCCTGAGGGGTGTGTTGTTTTCCATGTGTTGTCTTCTGCTGGAGAAAATACACCTTTTTGGCCGAGTAAAATGTTGAACTCACAGTGGTAAACAGTGCTGAAAGCACCAATCCCTTTGGAGCTGCATCTTCCCCTACACATATCCTAAACCATTCTAGCTCCTGGATGCTTTGTCTCTCTGCCATCTCCCCATATCCATCAACTAAATTCACTTTCTTCTAACTCCCAAACCTTCTAGAAAAAGCTTCAGTTCTACCTGAATCTTCCTGAGCTGCCAGCATGGTCATCTCCTCCCTCCCTGGAAAACAACTGCAACCCACCTCGGAGCTGCCAAATTGGCACCCACAATTGCAGACTCTTGACCCAGCGTGACACAACCCCTCTCCCTCAGATACTGATCCTGCCCACAAACCCCCCACAATGGCAGCTTGACCCTGGCTGACACAATTGCCCCTTGTGTTTGCCAAACCCACAAAATTATAGGGGTCGTGCAGGAAGAGGCCGTGAGGTGGGTGGGTTCGTGCTCCCCGTGCTGTCTGTGACACTGTGACCCTATTCATGGGCACATCCTTGCAGGAGCACCCGGCAGCCTGTCTGCAAGGCATTGCTTTAAATTGTAGCCTTAAAAGAGCCTTTTTTAGATGCAAATGAAAGACCCAATAAGAGCTGGAAAAATAAAAAAAAAAAAAAAAAAAAAAAAAAAACTTCCCCAAAATGTATTAAGATCACTAAGAAATGTCTGAGCTGCTTCTGTAGTTCTATAATTTTTCTGTGTTCAGTCTTAATCTTTATTTCTCATGCATGCATGTAGACTGCCATGCACCCAAAACTCATCATTTATATTTGTACGTGAGAAATCTTCAAGCTATCAAAGATATGTTTATATTTGGCATAGAAGAGCTATCTGATGGTCACTCAGGTTCCAGCCTAGTTTCTTTTAATAGCTGGTGGTGTTTTAACTTTGTATTCCAGTTCTACCAGTGGGAGAATGGGAGAAATTATACATCCTCATTTCCAGGAGGTGATCTGTGGACTAATCAGACAGTGTTTATAACACATGTTCTAAAATGTAAATTCATATAAATAAAAGTATGTGTATTTATGTATGCTATATTTATATACAGTATAAATGTATCTAAAGTATGGGTGCACATGCATGTGACTGTGTACATGATAGACATGTAAAAGATTATTTTATTATTTTTCTCCTAGGGTGTTATTAATTTACTCATGTGCCACTGAGTGCCGTGGCTTGGGAGCAAGGTTTGAGGATCTCTTCTCCCAGATGTGTTTCTCTGCAGGCCCCCTGGCTGTGTGCTGGGGCAGGATGCAGCAGTGCCCTGCTCCTTACAGGGAGGTTTTCTCTGGGCGTGCTAACACAGGGAAATTTACTGGCATAATTATACCTGTATAATTATGCTGGAGTAGTTATACTGCTCTAACTCCCCTGTGAATGCTCTTGTGCTGCAATAATAGTGCCCATATGGGGAGTTACACCAGTATATCTCTACTGGAAAATATTTCCATGTAGGCAAGTCCTTCTTTAGGGGCAGATTTTGCAGACCGAGGTGCTGCACAGCCCTTGTGGACCCTTGGTTTGTACATCGTGGTTGGCTTTTGGCAGGCACGTTTTGTGCACAGGAAAAAGTTGTTTAGAATTCCTACCAGAATCTTTGAAAGGAAACAAACATTTTCTTTCACCAATATAACATTTTTTTTTTTCTTCTGCAGTCTTTTTATTTATTTTTTTTAATATCTCTTAATATCTAAAAATACAGATGTAACTTCTGACTTTTGGGTTCAGGAATTTTCTTTTTAGATGTACTGAGGATCAGATATAAGCCATGTCTGGAAGCAATACTTGGCCAACAGCTGAGTGTGTGTGTATGTGTGTGTGTTCATCTATCCATGATTCATTCTGAGGGCTGTTTTAGCCTTCATAAAATATTCATGCTGGTTGTGCATGGTTCTATAATTGCCATCTCAGGCCTTGAATTATTTATAGGTTGTACTGTTCACATAGTCTCATTTACTGATAGAACAGATAACACTATACAAGAGGATCCCAAACACTCTAATGCCTGTTACTTTGCATTAAGTAGTGGAATTATATTACTGTAGGTGTAAAATGCTGGCCTTTTTCTCCTCTCGCTTTAATATATCATTTTTGTATTTATAATATGCTAATTGTTGAGATGCTGTTAAGCCTCATAATTCCTGCCGAGTTTTGCAGAAATCAAGATGTGGTTGAAATGATTTAGCTCTTGATCCCAAAATGATTGTTCTAAATCCACCCCCCCTTCCTTCCCCCCGTGTTAGCACCCAGGGTAATTTATTGAAGTGATGTACGAGTACACATGCATACCTGAGCTCCTTTGTTTTACACTATTGATCAGTTTGTGTATCTTAACTGCTACAAACATTCAGAAGTCCAGCTAATGCAGACATTCACCAAGTTGATTTTCAAGTTTGTTGTAGTCAATTAAGAGCTGGCTGTGAATTCATCATGAAAAGTGATCTTATTTCCATCAAATTTCCTATTCATCTCTTTCGTGATTAATTCTGTCAGCTTTTCTGACCTACTTTTGACTTTAGTTTTTCTACTGAATATGTGGAATTGCATCAGTTTAGCTTGGACATACACTTGGAGTTTTCTTTGCCTCCTCAGTTTTTGGCTTATTTGCTTTCTGAACCAAGTGGTAATTTTGGTAGAAAATGCTGCTGAGGTAGGTTTTATTTTAATTTTTAAAATTGTTCTGGTTTTCTAATTAAAAGAAATAATTCTTGGAGTAGAAATTCAGTCACTAGCAGAGCCATGCACTGGCATACTTTCCCTTCTTTTACCAAAAACTCTTGCATGTTTTTGTGAAGTCACTTATTTTCCTCCCCTGTGAAAGGAGAATATTGGCATTTCCTTACCTGGCTTGATGACAGTGGGGACCAAGTACGTAAAGAGGATAAATTGTGTCCTTTCTGTAGTGAGGAGGGCAGTGGGAACACAGGGGAAGGGATGGCTGCTGAGGTGTGTGGTGGCACTGGAATATCCCAGGATCACACAGAGCACACCCAGCCAGGGTCTCTCTGGAGAGAAGGGTGGGAAGGAGAGCTGGCCCAAGCCCTTCATTTCAGTACAGCTCATCCCGTTGCTCACACAGGGATCAGGAAGGATGTTCTTCCAGCTGGGTTTCTGTTTCCCTCAGGGAGGCAGTTCCTGCTCTCTGCTCTGTCTGACAGGCTGGGGATGCTCCTGTCCCCTTGGGCCACCACTGTGTTCCCAGAAGGGATCAAAGGAGATCCTCAGCCTTGATTCAGGCTTGATTCTGCCTCCGGTGCCAGAGGATTGAGTCTGGTATTGGTGGTGCTTTGCTCCCTTGTGTCTCCAGAGGGATTCCTGATGTTTTGGGAGGGAGGACCCAGACAGGTGTGGTGCAAGAGGGCAGAGGTGGTCGGTGGCTTAGCAGATTCAGGTGCAGCATCAACTGCTCAGGGGAAGTCTAGGGGCTGCGGGGGACAGAAGAGGTGACAATGGGAAGTTAGCCTCTCTCAAAGCAAAAATGTGGGTGAAGGCAGCTCTAGAACGAAGCTAGAAAAAAAAAATAGATCAAAAAGAAATGTTTCAGCAAAACAAACCATTTTGGTGAACAATAAATTCTTGAGGAAAATATGTCTCTGCCTGAGCCCTTATTTTTCTTTATGTTAAATCGTTATAAAATAAAACTTGTGACATTCACCGTTCCGTACAATGGGCTCAATTGAAAAGAGCTGTGTTCTTTTCTGTATGATTTTGTGAGCCCTAAGGGTCCCTCAGAGAAGGAAACAATGTTATTGTCATGCAGATCTCTCTTCTTTTCAAGATTTCAGTTTCCATGAATTCCTTGCAACAGGGTTAGTTCTACTTCACATGTTTTTAAAGCTTTCCCCAGCAGTGCCTGTGTGGTGGCTTCTTTGCAATCTCTGTTTATCTCATGGAGTTTTAGAAGTTTTTAGAGCTAAGTGTGTTTGCTGTGGCATGCAGACAGTACCAAGATTTCATGTTGGCACTAAGCTTACTTTTTTGCTTTTCCTGCCTATTTAAAGCTTAAGGAATGTAAGGAAAAAAACCCCAAAAGGTTATGAAGCTTGTTCTTATCTGTCATAGGATTTGTGGTGGTATCTGGAGACCTCTGGTAGGTCAGATTTCTATACAAATCATATTGTATTTTTGACTGAAAGGAGTAAAGATGGTAAATGAATGACAGGGAGGAGAATGGGATTAAAAGAACCCAGGTGCTGGGGGTGCTGTACAGCTGACATTATTTGATTATGGTGATGCTGTTTATTTGGGCTGCACTGCTCTAATAATTTGGTTTTGGTCAGGAATACTGGTCCCAGCTTCTGCTTGCATATGTGTTGTCAGAGAGTTACTTGGAGGATGGGTTTTCACCACATAATTTCTGTGGGTGCTAGAAATACAATATTGTTTTTAGAGAAAATGACACATTTTATTAGACAATTGCTAAATAATTTTTCCGCAGTGAAATTGTTAAAATGTCTGGCCCTGGGTTTTTAGGGTCTTTGTGACCTCTAACATTTTGCAAACGATGGGCTGTGGGGACACTGAGGTGTCACTGAGCCTTAACTGGTGAACTGCTCTTGCTGTCGTGGCTGATCTCAGACTGTACTCCCAAATAGTTTCCTTCAACAAAAAGTAGTGTGTAGAGTGCAGGAGCAATGATGCTCAAGCCTTTCAACAGAATTTTACCATCTCTATTGCTCTAAAGCTACGAAGTGCCAAAAAAATCCCATACACGACCTAGAAAAACAAATTGGTAAGTGTGGTTCTTTCACTGATCCAGCCTATACAGAATAATTTTCTTAGAGACATTTAAAGTCTATGGAATCCTACATCATTTCCCCTTTATATATCAGAAGTCTTTAAAAATATCTGAGATTTTTTTTTTTTATGCCAACAATACATGAGAGAATCCTAGATGTGTGTGACACCTTTTAGAAAGTGTCTTTGTCTTTATCTATCTGTACAGTACCTGTGTGCTAGAGAAGTGTCATGATCCCTATTTTAAAAACGGGAAAAGAAGACAGAGAGATTTAAAGGCAGATTTTTAAAGGTGTTTTTACTTCTAAGGATACAGTAAAATGTGCAGTATGACTTTTAAGAGGGCTTAATTGCAACTTTAGCAGCCTGAAAGAGACTAGGCGGCTTCCAAAGTGTACCGAGCACAGGAAGGAATGTAGGTCTTCTGTGTCCTGTTCTAGTACTGTAACCATGGGATGGACCTTCCAGGGTGGGTTGATTTTAGAAAATAAGTGTGACTTTCTGCTGCACTTCTCTTCAGGATTGCTGCTTCAGTAGGACATGGAAGCATTGAGTCATGGCTGCTGAGATTAAGTGAAGAGCTTTCACTTACGAACTTTCTCAAGATGATGTTTTGTCACACTAGAGGTTTTTCTCTAAGAATGTTTTTTTTGTGCTGGCAGACCTTCAGACATGATCCTTTCCCACAAATCTTCCTTTTTTACAGACTGTCATTTCCCAACAGAGGCAATAAAAGCATCCAGAGAATTCGGTCAAATCTGTCTCTCCAGGCTGGCTGTGAGCTCATCCCCACTGCATTATTGTGTATATTCCAGGATGCTCTGTTTCATAAGGAATCTGTTGCTGAAATGGTATACAACACTTTAAAAGAGACCATATGGGCAAAACTGGCCTTACTATGAGGAAAGCTTTGTTATGAAACCAAAACGGGGGTCCTGGTTTGTGCTTTGGTAAGAGTCAGCTTTTCAAGGGGTGAGGAGCCCAACTGTCAGGGGTCCTTTCCTTATCTTGTCTTCTTCTTCTGCTGCTGAAAAAACCTCTTGAGCTCCATAAAAGCTGGTTCCAGTGACAACTTCCCTCCTGGCCACAGTGTGCATTTGCAGCATGCAGTTTTATTACTGCACATAGTACTTAATGCAGTTGTGTGTAGATCCTGATGTCTTTCCTCAATCCCAAACCTGCCACATCTGTGACCAAAGTAACCAAAAGATACCAACATTTTCCTTGTTGCTTTCCAGTGCTTACAACTTTTTCAGGAAAATTGGAACAAGGGTTTTAAAAAGTACATATATATCACATGTACATCACATGTACATTTTTAATATTCTCTGTTACTTTAAGTTATGCTTTATTCATATTGTTTAAAAAAAATCAGTTTTGCTCAAGAAGTAGTAAAGGAAGTATTGGTGCTGTGCCAGTCATCTGCAGTTTAGCATCACATTCTGCAATACAACTCTGTGGTGTTTCATTTCTGTTTCAAGCTGTGATTGGCTGTGGAAGCACTAAGAATGGAAATATTACAGGTGTTCATACTAACTGTAAATCAAACCCAAGGTCTGGCCCCACCTGTGTGTTGTGTTGTTATAAATGATAGTACCTATAAACTTGGTTGGCTTAAAGTGTTGCGAGTGAAATTGTAACATGATACACTCAGGAGATGTGTTTTTGATAAACTTGCTGAAGAGCTGTTCATACATCCCTATAACACTGTGTGGCAACTTGTGTTCATCTCTATATGTGTCTGACTAGTTACGAGGTGTGCTGATAAAATTTAATGACTGGACTGAAAAATATTTAATACATTAAAATGTATGAAATATACCTGTAACAGGCACCTTATTTTGTATATTCTATGCCATTCCCATGCCCAGCCTGGGTGTGCACACACATGCCCACGTGTGGCTGTGGTCCCCAGCGTGCAGTTTATAGTTTGGAGAGAAATCATCCTCCATCATTCGTCACTGCTGAGCTGCAGCAGACCAGGCCAGCACATCATTTGTTAGCAGCGACAAAGCCGCGCTCATAAACGCCGACATGTTACATTAATTTATAGGCACTGAGTGACTTATTAAATGTGACGTGTGAAATATAACAGGGCCCGGTATGGATGATTAGGTTTTGGGCTTTGAATTGTTGACAAGGCAGGGGTAATGAATTGCGGGACACAAGCTAGTGTGTTTCCCCCTCATTAGTCAGTATTAGCTGCATTAATAGTAATAATTGGATATATTCATCATTTAAAATGTTTTAATAAATGTTTGGACAGCACCTGATCTAGGCTGTCAAATATTAGACTGGAAGGTTCGTGATGGGAGAAAAATTATGCCGTTCCTTCTGCAGAGATTTATACAGCCTAAGGGGTGCCATTTGCCAATGTCCTTTAAGAGGTAATGGGTGGGAGAGAGTTTGGGAACAGACAGTGCAACAAGAGAGAAACCAGCCTCTCTTGCACTTCAGGAAAACATTTTCAGTTTATTCTAAAGACTTCTTGGTCCTGAGCTCAGGTCTCCAAGATGGGGTCTGAGCTGGTTATTTCTGGTCAGATGCCAAACTCAGGTGAGAACTTCACAAAAGGTGTGCGTGTTCACATCTGAATTTGTTTCACTCTTTCAGTGCTGCAGACTGAATGTTGCTCGGGGCTCAGGAACTTTCCAATTTGGGGTTTTGGCTTGGAGTTGTCATTACTTTGAGCTATTAATATATTTAAAATTCCAGAAAATTTTATGCCTGGGCACCTTGAAAGCATAAGTCTCTTTGGGATGAAGGCAAGGTGGTGTTCTGTGGGTGTTCTGCCAGCTCCACTTCCATTCTTGGTTTCTGTATCTCAAATGCATCATTGCCCACAATTTGATACAAAGATTCCTCTGAAAAAAGAAAAAAAAATACCACTTTTTATTTTCTTCATTATTTTGTGATCTTTAGAAGTGGAATTTAAAAAACAACTTAAAACTATTACCAAGGAATGCAGAATGTATCTGTCTCTTGCTTTCAAAGTGACAGGTAGATGAACATTAGAATGTGCCTTCTAAATGACTGGATGGAGATCAAGAAAACCATGTGCAGGTGCAAAAAAAAAAATTTAAAAAATCTCAATTTGAAACTTGTGAGACATCACTTTGCTGTAACCTGTTATGTAATGAAACCCATTTTTTTAAAAGCAACCTTCAGGATATACAGAAGCAACAGCGCAAGGAGTTATTGGCACTGCATCACTAGGCTGACAATTTTTTATTTTCAAAGAAGAGTCCTCTAAGGAAAAGCCTCACTAGTGTGGGAAGCAGCGTTTGGTGGCTCAGTGGGAGGTTGGCTTCCCTTTCAGATGCTGCTGAAGAGGTGTCACACCAGGGAGTGCCGCCTTGCTGGAGGTGCCGTCTTTCAGGAGAGACACAAAGTCAAGTGTCTGACCACCTGTAGTCTTAACAAGTCCCAAGACGCTTTCTGCAAGGATGAAAGTGTTCTCCTCAATGTCCTTGCAAGTTCCAGGTAGCTGCTTCTACTGAGCATCAGGAATCTTTAAGATGAAGGGATCTTCACGCTCTCTTAAGCACAGTGAGCCAAACCTGCCTCTTTATATCCATGGACTTTGTGTGAAGAGTTGGTGGAGGACTCAGAAGATGCCAAGGGTAAAGCTGGCTGTAGACAGGCAATGCTGCAGCTCCAGGCTTGCAGAGAGGCTTCCCTGCAGGAGCAGTGCAGTCATTTTTTGTTTTTTGCAGTTATTCTGCACAGTGGAAGAAATCTTAGCAGATAGAAACTTTGTCATTCAGTTGTAATCCGTATGATCCATAATTCCCAACTTGGAGTAACAGTTCATTGAATAGACTCAAAGTCACATGCAATTTGTATGTGATAGTGTACATTTTACTGTATTTTCAGTCAAGCCCTGAGCATTATATTGTCAGGGTTGTCTGTTAGTTGGTGGTAATTGTTGACAAGTTGATGTGAGGGTCTTTTAGCATGTTGTCTAACACGTCTGCTGATGAGTTTGTCATTGGCACTGCACAGTATTTCTTCAAATTTACCGTTAATTTTTATTTGGAGATTAGGCAGAGATGTAAGACTTAGAATCACAGAACCATTAAAGTTGGAAAAGACCTCGAAGATCATTAAGTCCAACCTTTGACTGACTACCATGGTGTCAACTAAACCACTGAATGTCTTGTCCAGTCATTCCTTGGACATCTCCAGGGGTGGGAACTCCATCACCTCCTTGGGCAGCCCTTTCGAAATCTTTGCCACCCTTGCAGTGAAGAAATTCTTCCTGATGTCCAGCACAATTGCTCTCAAAAGAAGTACAATAGAACATAAAATAGAGTTGTTAAGAGTTGTTCAGTACTTCCTAGTCCATTGAATTGTAACTTTCATTGCTAAGATGTAGATGAACAACAACTTCTATCTTTCTGCCCTGACAGCTTGGAAAGATTTCCTAACTGCTCGTTGTAAAGTTTCCATCGCTGATGCTGTCCTCTGCAGCGACACAGAAAAGTCATAATTCTGAAGTACTTATCTAGTACTTTGTAGATCCTCATGCTCTGTGTTTTGTGGGTGTAAATCTGACTGATCACAGGTCTCTGTCTCACATGCCAGCTCATGTCTTTGCCTTGCTCTGGTTCTAACTTGTCACCAGCATCCTGATCTGTATTCCACTCCAGTCTTGGGGTTTTGCCCTTCAGTTTGTGTACCCTTGCTGGATGGTGAGCTTCAAGGGCAGGAGAAAATATTCTTGTTAGCTGGATCACCTTTCCCAACTGGTGCAAGAGATAACTTTGCAGCTACAGCCTACAAAAAAGTGCCTTTCCCACATCTCTCTGACAGGGAAGAGGACATCAGCAAAAGTCTTTTTCCTACATATTCAAGGCTCATTGCTTTAAGAAAAGCTCTGAAGCACTTAATCCAAAACTTGTGATATAAGCAGACATGATTGGATTCTACATGCTTGCTGCAGAGGTCATTATTTCTGAGGTTAATTAAGCTCTTTCAATGTCATGTTAAAGGTAGCAGACATATGCAATATTTATTGATGACATCTCCAGCAGTACATATAGGGTGATCCTCTTCACCAGCACATCAGAAACTCTTTTCCCCTTCTTCTTTCAGTTGTTCCCCATTTGTGGTAAATCCCAATGAATTTTACAGTGTTTGGGTTGCTTGTCCACACACACACACACAAACAAATCAGCAGCATTTTATACTAAGTGGCAGTTCATGATCCCCTTCAAGTACCCCTGGCATGTCTTCTCTTGTTGAACCACTGCACACACAGCTCAAAGTGCCTCCGCCTTTGCACAGAACAGCCTCTTGCTTCCTTCCAGCTCTCAAAATAGCCACTACACTCCAGATCCTGTGCTTGCTGCCAGAGCTCCCTGCTGCAAAGGAAACGAGGGCTTTATTCTCTTAAATATCATGAAACAATGGGAACCCCTGGATGGAATGTCCAGCTTGTGGGCAGGAGCTGAAGGCAGCACTTGACTTTCATCCACAACATTTTTGCGCTTGATCTTGTCTTGTGTAAATACAAATGTACGTTTCCATATATATATATATATATATTTTTTTTTTTTTTTTTCTGGACAGCTAACTCTAGACTCACCCCTACTAGTTTATTTAAAAATTTCTTTTAAATTGTTGGGGTTTTTTTTTCTTTGTTCAAGAGAACCATCTCCCAGCAGCATCTCTGTGAGATTGTCCTTTGGCAGTGATTGGCTGGGTTCCCAGATCATTATAGTTTTGGATTTATTAAGTTAGCTTTTAATAACATAAAGTTATTAATTTATTGTTTTTTTCTCTTCCCCCACATAATGTCCTTCGCTGCTGCTACTTTACTTGAAGCAAACATTTAATGTGTTCTTTGAAGCATAAATTGTCTTAGGAGGGGATGCAATCAATCCCTCTCCATGTTGCGCCTCCCAAATACTTCTCTGTAGTTACTGAGGTGTCTCAGGTGAGGTAAGTTTCACCCAGGACTGTGTGAACAGGAGATTTACAAGGTTTTAAACTTGTTCTCCACTGTTGCAGTTCTCTGGAGGATTTAGTGATGCAGAAGCTGAGGGTGGGGTGTTGTCCCAGCAGTAAATCCCAGTCTTGCAGTGTAGATCTTGCTGGTAGTGATCCCAAGGCACTGGAGCAGCTGCAGCCAAGAACCCCTGAGCTTGCCCAGGGTCAGCATCTCATGGGCACACAGGACTGTGAAAAGTTCTTGCCTTTCTCTGGAAACACCTTGGATTGTGTATTTTTAATGTTTTTGAGATATGGGTTTACTCAATAATCACTTTCTTGATCTCATATTCTTCTGACTCATTACTGGTGTATACCTTGGGTTTTTCTAAATAAGAAATCTAACAGCATCTTAGTTGTTTCTCTCTCTTCAGGCCATCAGTCCTACACATAAATCTGGTCAAAAATAATTTCCATGTCAGTCTAAGCAGATCTTCTGCTCCTTTTTTTATTTTTTTATTTTAACATAAAGCAACTTCCACTTAAAAAAGACATCTTGAGGGAAAAATGAAGCAGGTTCTGAGCCGGGTCTCAGGAGGTTTCACCATGGTAAGATCATGTCTACACCTGGTGTAAATACTTGAGGATGCATCTGTTCAGGTGGGGCTTGAGTAACACTTCATCTTCTGCTTGTGCAGAATTTTTTCTCAGTGCTTTAGAGGCTCCTAGATGTCTTTTAAAAATGGCACCAGTGTGCCAATGTTAATTAAAGATATTCTTGGGGTTAGGTTATTTGAAGAATCATTAATTATTGTATGTGCAGGCAGATTGCACACAATTTTACATGCAAGGGATTTACATGTGCCTGGTCCAGGGGAAGGTGGGAAATGTGTTTCCCACACATGAAATATTTACCATGTGAATCTTTATAACTTTCTCAGTAAGCTGGTGAGAGAAATATGACATCAACACCCCCAGCTCAGGGCGAAACACTTTAGGGCCCCGTGTTTGCTGTGAGAAAAGCAGCCTCAGAGGGCTGGATTAGCCCTGCTCTACAAAATCCCCTGACTTTGATACCTCTGCTGCTTTTTGGTGCCCATGCTAAAGTTACAGGAGTTTACCTTGAGAAGGCAGGGAAGCAAATGCTGATATCATATTGCAATAACAGCACTGCTGTTATCTGTCAGCACTTACACTGAACAGAGGCTCTTTCTGCTAAAGTATGACTCTGGCAGGGCTGCTAATTCACTGGCATTGTGTGAACTATGACAGACCACAGGGCTGGTTGTTGTTTTTTCCAGCGACTGAAGTCTAATGTCTTCAGTAAAAATTAAAAACAGTTAACTCACTTTCATGCCCTAGAATTTGAGGGGTGAAATGGGAGCAAAGTGGGGAGAGACTGAAGGGTTAAGCTGAAGCAAATTGATTGACTTTTATTGTTACTATTTTACTATTCAGAATGGTTGTCATCAACCGAATACCCTGTGTTTCCTCTGTACACAGATGGCATAAACTCCTTCCAACTTTTTTTTTTTTGTTTGTGATAGAAAGGTAGTTGCAATTCAAGTGTAATAAAACTTAGATACTGGAGCTGTACACAAGTAAGGAGATGTAGGAAAATTCAGATTTTCTCTACTTTAATGGAAAAAAAAATATTAAAACGTCAGACCTGGGGGCAAAATTAAATTACAAAAAACTGAGCATTCAAATCTGCCTCTGGACTATTCTTAATTCTGTTTTGTGATGTTGTTTTTCAGTGGTGTTATCTCTTTCTTTTCTTATTAAAAGTCTGGGAAAAGAAACCAAAACACTCTCTCTGGGATTTTAACTCACTCACTGGAGAAAATGCCAAACACACTTTCCCAAACTACTCTAAATTTCTGTGATGCATTATATAACTCAGTATCAGGGAGCTAGAGGAGTCCGGAAGATGCAAGATGAAAAATTGATATGCTGTGCTCCGCTGTGCAGAACGCACAGACCTGAGGAAAAGCGACTGGGAGCACTTGCTGAAGTGAGCAATGAGTAATTTAAGGCTGGTTTGGGTGGTCCTGCCTTCTGATTTGGTGATTATGTGCGTGCCTCCTCAGCTATTTGCTGTGCTGAGCTGAATATTTACTGTATTGATAACAGCAAACCCTGGCAGTGCTGGAGCTCCGGCAGCAACAGCAAGTTCACAAAAATAACATTATTATTACTATTATTATTGTTATTATTTTGATAATGTTTCTGTTATTGTGGCACTGCCTGAAAAATTTCAGTCGACAGGTTCTGACTGCTTGAGGTTTATTCTCTGCATCATATTGCTTTTCTTGGACCTTTTCTGCAGTTCAGGAGGAAGATATATACTGTCTAGTAAAGTAAATAATTTTCCATGCCTTTAGTGTTTGTTTTGTATACCAGTGAATTTCTTAGCATCCCATAAATGCAAAATTCATATCTGATTTGGCTTCCATTTTAAATCAGTAAGAACAGTGAATACAGAGAGAAGAGATTTGGGAATTTTTTTCTTAATTAGGCTTTTATTTGATAACTCAAGAGATTATGTTTAGAAGAGTGTTAGATGGCTGTATCTGGTGTTTAATTTCTTTTCTGCAGAATAAATTTCCTGTTGTAAAAATGCCACAAAAGGTAGCTACTGCTGTTTATTGACTAAAGAGGCAAGTAAAATCCAGCTGTGAACATGTGGGTAATAGGAGGTTTTCTCCATGCCTGTATTTGATTTCTATGCTCAGCCTTATGTTGGTAAATATCAGTGTAAGTCTCAATTATTCTTTTGTGAATAAGGTACCTGACATGATCAGCGAGCTGTATGTGAGAAGGCCTGCAGGGAAAAAAAATCCCAAGTAACCAAAAAAATATCTTCAAGTAAAGTTTTAAAGTGTTGGAAAATTAAAGAAATTATTCTTTAAGAATAAAAAAGCGCTTTATTTTAATCTAAGCTTGGAATTTTGCCATTTTATAATAGGAGATTGGATAGGAAGAGTCAACTTGAAAAGGGAAAAGGGTTAACTTTGTCCTTCTGAAGTTTCTGAAGGGGCATTTCATAGGTCATGGAATGATAGCATCACAGAATGGTTTGGGTTGGAGGGAATCTTAAAGCTCATCTCATTCCAAGCCCATGCCATGGGCAGGGACACCTTAATTATCCCAGGTTGCTCCAAGCCCTGTCCAGCCTGGCCTTGGACACTTCCAGGGATCCAGGGACAGCCACAGCTGCTCTTGGCAACTTGTGCCAGGGCCTCAGCACCCTCACAGGGAAGAAGTTTTGCTAGTGCCTAATCTAAACCTTCTTTCTCTACCTTTTGATTATTACTTTTCCAAATAAAATAGCACTTTCTCTATATTTTTATTTTAGTGATAAATTACTGAATAGAGCAAGTTACCAAGAGTTGCAGGAGAAGTTATAGATTGACAAAGAGAGAAGTTTGTGAAAAGTGCAGAGAAAACCCTACAGAAGCAAACAAAGCACTGTCAGCCTTGGTGACCTCTGGGCTCACCTCTGTACTGGCTTTTGCTCCTCTGGATATGCCAGAGCTAAACACCCATCAGAGGTTGTTTGAGACACTGTTTTTGTAACATCACCAGGCTGACAGCAGAGCTGGATGTGCTCAAGTATGTGAGTGGTACCTTTGTCTCCACCAGTGCTGCTTGTGTATTTAAATTTATGCACATATTTAGTACTCTGCTGAATTGGTGTGCCGTACAGAATGGGCATGCAATCCTTTTATCTGATGGAAAGTTGCTAATTATTGCCCTGGCCCTGTGTATTTTGGTTTTACTAATTTTACAAACCCACATATACTTGCTGCTGTGTTTCATCCAGGAGTCTGAAGTTGCCCTTTTTCTATCAAATGTGTTTACACCACAGAAAAGGTGTGTTTTGTCAGTTTTGTTTGCCCTAGCCAGGTCTGAGCTGTATAACCAGCACTCACTCTGGATAGCCACTGGTCTGGCTGACCTTGGCACCATGACAGCTGTCATATTTTCACATGGAGGAACTGTTCTTGAACAACTTCTCCAATGTATCAGGAACAAACAAGCTTTTCTTCAGCATCAGGAATGCAGCAGGTCTTCTTTCCAACTACTTTTTCTCCTTCCACAGACGTATTTATTGTGGCAATGGCAAGAAAATCCTACTGCTAAGCCTTCGTGTTTAAATCCTTTAAATTTCCTTCTGGGCAGTGACAGAAGAGCCAACGTAGATCATGTCAGAGCTTGCTTTCTTTAATTTAACTCTTCAGTTATTTTTAATAAACATGAGTATTAATTTGTAGTGGCAAGAAAAGCAGGAAGGCAAAATCCTCTTACATCTTCATTACTTCCATTTCTGCCACGTGTTTAATTTAAATCCCTGTGGTGGTGGCAAAGAGCAGGATGCTTCTGGGGAGGGTGTTGCGCAAACCCAAAGGGTTTGGTGTGTGATGAAAAATGAGACCAACAGGCTGTGGCAGGGAGTATTTTAAACAAGTGGAGTGACCTCCAGCTGGTCCTGTGCTCACCAGATGCATCAGTGGAACAAGGGGAATCAAAGGATGGATGGGGCAGGAGTGAGGACAGAACTGGTTTCAGGAGCTGGAAGTAACAGTAGAAACCAGGCCTGGGGTAGAGTTCCTCCCTAGCAGACAGTGAGAGCACAGTCCTACTGGCACCAACATCTTTTTGGAAATGCAGCAGTTTTGTTAGAAAAAACCCACAACTTCATCTCCAAAAAAGGAATTTCTGTTGAATTGTGAGAAAAGGAGAGAACATTCCCAACAGCCAATAGCACATTTTTTAAGGCTTTTGCATGGCAGACAGAAGTGCACATTAGTTTGGAGCCTGATCCAGCCCAAGGGTTTGTATTTAACCAGAGGATGTATTTCTACATTGGACCTTGCAGTTACTCAGGGATTTGTAGTGCATGCATGGCACAGATTAACTGCTCAGCAACTTCACTCCCTCAGCAGTTTTTGCAGCCTGCCCTGAGCAGCATTGTAGGACACCTAAATATAATTTAAAATTAACTGGTTTTCCGCCAGAGTTCCCTTCTTTACACTCCAGCCATGTCTCTGTGGGGTAAAGGTGATGCATGGACTTCTCTGATTTAATACCAATGCAAGTTTTTGTTCCTGGACTTGAGCTGACTCACATGGAGCTGGATTGTGTGTCTCTGTTCCACATGCACAAATGTTCTTCACACCAGGGATGGCAGTAGTCAGGAAGGGAGTCAGAAAATATGTTTTGGTTGATTCATGAAAAAAACCCCAAACCTTCAATGGTAGCAATAAGGATAATTGATGACTGACTCCTGTGTGGCAGAGGAGTGGGTGTTCAGCAGTCACATAAGTTTGGAGAGAGAGTTGAAGATTTTATTGACACTCCTGTGTTTTGCACTATTTTTTTCATCTTGGAAATGAATTTCAGACCCCAGTAGTGAGTATTAATGCTATATATCCTCTGTGGTTAGCATTAATGGTACACAGTCCTGCCAAATGCAGGGAAAGTTAAAACTGAAAAAAAAATAACCTACTGTGAAGAAGCTCAATGAGAGCAAATGGGGATGGAGGTTTATGCTTACAAAGAGCTCAGCTCTGTTGGCACTTCTCCTGGACCAGTGCTGTCAATCCAAATTGAACTATTTGCAGAGTGAAGTGTTGCTAATGAGCAACGCTGGCAGGACCAGGCTGGAGGTGGTGAAGGCACCTGAACAATCAGTCTAAAGCAGGAACCAAGAGCCTGGGCTGAGCCCCATGAATCAAACTGCTCTGCTCTACTCTTGTCTTAATCTGTCCTCATCCTCCTTCCTGCCAAGGTGAGGGATCCATCAGCCAGGGTGGTGCCAGCCCAGGAGCTGCTCAGCTCCTGCTTGGATGAATGTGGGATGCTTCGTGTGGCCAGGGGGCTCCAGCCCTGGTGTGCTCCCAAACAAAGTGCAGTCCCATCGTTTGTTTTGTCTCTCAGTAGAATTAAAATACAGCACTTGGCAGAATGTGTTCTGTAAACTGGTGACTTTTTTTTTTGCTTAACATGCAGTGAGTGAACTTGGCTGTGTGAGCTTCGTCTTCCTCTGAAAATGCTGTTATTTTTGCAAGTTAATTTTTTTCTGGAGTTGGTTTAATTCAAAAGAAGTTTTGTTTGCTTGCTTGCTTGCCTGAGGTTTTTTGGTAGGTTTAAACAGATGAGCTTCATTTCTTCTGCAGTTTATTTTGGTGAAGCTTCTGTAGCCTTTGGGGGTTATAGCACAGTGCAAATGGAGTTTGACTGTGAAACTTTGGGTTAGTTTTGCTGACCCCAAAAAGCAAAGTCTTTCAGTGACTTTCCAAGCCTTTGAGTTGACATGAATTCAGAATTTGTAAGGGAAGGGAAGGCCCAGTGTTTCTCCATAGAGCTTCACAAAGAGTTTTCCATCTTTTTTGGGGAACCCTTAATCAACCCACCAACCCTCATTGCCCATTATTTACATGCTATGCAAATAAAAACCAGGAATCTTTAGCTATTTTTAACTTTTCCATGCCCCAGCTCCCCTCAGGGCCGGGGTGTTGCTCTGGGGCTGTGGCAGACCGGGTGGGCAGCTGCTGGACTCAGCCCTCGGCAAAGCCGCCAAAATCCCGCGGTAAGCCCAGGCCAGCGCCAGCTTCTCCCCAAAGAGTGAGTGGCTCTGAGAGGTTTTGCCACATAAGGGCCTGTTTGAGGCTGTAGGCACCAGCTGACAGGGATGTCTTTGCCTCTGAACAGATGGCCAGGCTTTTTATTTCAGCGAGCAATCTCGTGTGGAGGGGTGGTCTCCAAATCCTGCCAGGGTTTCGCGAGACAGGGCCAGCTTAGGGCAAGAGGGATCTGATGTCTGTGCCCTTCATAGCTCCTGAGCTAAATGACGAGCTGTTGACAGGGCAGCCATCATCTGAAGTGTAAGATCCCCAACTCTCCCCACTTTTCGTTTTTCTTTGGCGGAATTAATGCCCTATTTGCTTGTCTCTCAAAATCCATTCTGGCACAAGTACAAACCCTCGCCTGGTGGCAAGCAGTTGTCTGGATCCGAGATGCCAAGATTTGTGCTGACAGCTCCTTCTACACAATCTGAGTCAGGCTGTCACAGCTGGCCATTAGCAGCTTAAAAAGACACACATGTACAGCAAATAGCACCACCTTTCCCTTATTGATTATCAGAACCTGCTTGATTGAGAAATGCAATGACTTGCATTGCTCTTTCCTTTAAACAAACACTGCCTCCAAACCCCTGTTGCAGTGCAGTGGATGTTTATTTTATGTGGATTGCTTGCTCTTATTTAGAAGCTCAGGTCTAGAAGAGACTTCCTGGGCCAGGAGATCTAGTCCTTGATAATCCCAAGCATCACATTTGATAATCCTCCTCATTACATTGCATTTTTTTAATGAAAACAGTCCCTTGTAGTTTCGATTTAGCGTTGCAGCTGTTTGCCTTGTATGATTTCATTGACATGGAGGAACAAGCAGCAAAACTTGCCTTGTTGAGGGGCAGCATCACAACTGGAGCAGGGCAAAGAATGCTGCTCATCAAAAAGGGATTTTCTGAAGCTGTTTACCCTGCAGTGTTGCCTTTCTTGGTGACAGTCTGTGCAAATTCTGCTGATCTAGCATTCAGTTTGGGTGCTAAAAGAGGGCTGCTTGCAAAAGTTAGCATTCAGATTTAAAGTAAAACAGGATCAAACTGTTCCCCACCCCACTCCTGTATGTGGGAGCAGGGCAGAGGAACTTCTGCTTAGTCACTGATAGTTATTGCACGTGTAATGCTGCCCTGTCTGGTCACACTGGGCTTTAAACTTGCTGTAGGATTAAACTTTGCATGGCTGAGCTTTGGTAGACCTTAGTCTATAGTTTATTTTGGACAAAAGGCTGATAAACTTTGGCTTTCAGGGAGGAAGCCTGGAATCTGAGACCCACTATTATTCATTGACTTGTCTTTATGAGTTTACAGTCCACTGATGCATAACACTGAAGGAAATATTTTCAGTGAAATGTTTGCTTTTTTCTTTGGCTTTGTAAAAGGCAATGTCTTTTCTTAGAGATATATGTCAGGGTCATATAGCTACTTCAGTGAACTGTGTATGGTCAGGAAATAGACTGCATCAAAAACATTTCATTTTTCCATTAAGTCATTCTTTTGACAAAGGCTTCCCCCTTCTCTCAGGGATTTGGGCTCCACTAACCACTCTTTGAGCATTAATTTTATGCACAAACTCGGTTTAATCCTGGGGGGAGATTTCAACTGTATGGAACATTTTCAGTATTTTTGTATTAAATCAAAACTTGTGGGTGACAGTGAACTTGTAAAACAAAACCCCATTTGTATCCAAGGGAATTTTCATGTCTAGCATTTTTCTGTCCCTTCTTTGATGTGCTGAAAAACGTGTGGCTGAAAAACTGTGTCTGTTCCTCATTGCTCTGGATGGCAGAGCCAGCCTGGTGTGACAGAGGGACTGACTCTGCAAACTTTAATGGCTCTGACACAACAGAGCTATGAAATTAGTGTTTAAATTTTCAGGATGTGCTCACATGTTTTGCTAGATCGGGCCTATACGAGCTCCACTCCCTCTTTGGATGGGCAGGAGGGTGATTTGTCTGAGTTGGGAATACTGATGTTGATAAGTCTTTGTTGGACCAAATGTGCAGATGTCGTATTTGTATTACTGTCATATTTATACATACTACATCCTATTCATAAGACATTAATGTTTGTTTCTCTTTCTCCACAGGTTCTTCTTGAAATTTTTCCTCAAATGTAACCAAAATTGCCTAAAAAATGCAGGAAACCCTCGAGACATGCGTCGATTCCAGGTCAGTCGGACACGCTTCCTCCTTTAAAAATCAGCAGCTGTTAGGACAGAAGTACTTTGACCCAAACTAACCTAGTAATTCACTGGAAGATGCTAAAAACATAAGGTCACAAAATAATGCCTGAGGACTTCTTGTCACAGCAGAACTGTCAGGAAGTAGTTGGGTTTTCTTGCTCTGGAAGAGAGCACTCTTGAAGATAATGTCATCTCTACCGGAAGGGAAAGCATGAAAAGGAAAAATCAAAATGACCTCGCTGTTGTTTTCAGCTATTGGGCTCCCCTGCTCTGAGATATTTCTCTCTCCATGGGGAACTATTTGTTTTCAAGGAGACACCAAGTGAGCACCTTGTTTATTGGCTGGGGCAGAGGAAGGTGTAAGAGCAATTAATAAAATCAGGCATGTGGCTACACATGTTACTCATGGCAGTGGTAAAGACTCATGAATGTGCATCAATGGGATGAAGGTCTGTCCCTGTAGTGAGCACTTGGAAAAAGCTACCACTGGGTGTCTCTTTCTTGGGATGCTTTGGGCTGCTATTTCCCCATTGTTGCATCTTGTGGCACTGGGGCTTGGGAGCATAAATATCAGCAAAGCTTTAGATGGCCAAGGACATCTTGTGTTATGCTCCACCTGTGTCACAACTCATTTTGGGATGAAAAGCATCACTGTCCCTTGGGAAGGTGGTCTGGACATGCACTTCCCCAGTGCTGGCAGCAGAGTGGAGTGGTGGCAATTCTGAGGAATAATTGTTCCAACACTTCTATTGAAGACATGCTCTATGACTGTGGCAGTAATACTTTACCTGGGTATGTGCTGAGTAAAAGTATGGGATAGAAAGTCAAAGGGCCTTCTCTTTTGGTGGGAGGAGTGAATACAGCCCACAGAAGAAACATGGTACAATCTGTCTGTGGGGCTTTGCCTCAGGGTTCTGAGAAAGAAACAAGAGATTTGTCCCATAGACCACATGGATCTCTGGAGAAAGACTACTCCAAAATATATCTGCTTTCTGTAGTTACTCAGTTTGCTTCTTTTCCAGCATTGTTGCACTTCAATACAAGTGTTGAATGTTATGTAAGTGGCAATGTTATTTATATGTAGAATGTCTTTTGTTGAACTGCTTAATTGCAGCAATGCTGGAAGGCAGAACGGTGCTATTTGCCTCTGAGCAGGGAAGTGCAGAAGTGAGGAGATGTGGCCACAGGGATTAAATTAAGCAGTGTAAAAGCCAGCATTAGCATGGCAGAGCCCTCAGCTTCTCACCCCACACTCCTCCCTCTGTCAAGATTCTCCTGTGATTCCAGAGGGCATTATCACGGAAAGAGAATGTGGGAAAAGGACTCTCACCAGCACGGGGATTTAGTCCAAGCAGTCACCCCTGGGGCCTGTCAGAGCTTGCTTCACAACATGTACACTCTGCTGGGGCCGTGCTCGCCCAGGCTCCAGGCTGATTTTCATATGGAAATGCCTGTGCATGTTCCCTCAGAACAGCAATCAGGAGCTGTGTCGGTGGGGAGGTAGGACATAGGAAAGGTTGTTGATCTCTTGACTTGTAAAGACATTCTGTCATACAAACCCAGCTTCTCAGCAGTTGAGCTTTCCGTGTGTAAACAGAGACTGCTTAATTACACAGGTCATGTCAATTAGCGTGACCTCAGCATTTTCAAGAAATTAATCACTTTCAGCCGAGTGAACCACCCCTACTCTCATACAGGGTGGCATTGAAGCTCGCAGCGTTCTCTTCAGTGCCCAGGCTTATTGTTTTACAATAGCTGCTTTTGTTTCTTCCTTTTTCTTTTCTTTTTTTTTTTTTTTTTTTAATTTTGAACTTGTTGGTCTTTTAGCAATAGACTTCTTAAAATAAAACAGCTGGGCTCTACAGAGTCCAAGCTTCATTTATCATTTCTTAGGGTGAAAAGGACTGAGTGTACATGTAGTATCTCAATGCTGTGGTGCTCCTGGGTCTTAGAGGCAGTGTTGTGTAGGAACCAAATGAAATCTGTGCCCCTGTGTCTGCTATCAGCTGCCTTTGAATTGTTGTCAGTGACTTACAAGATCTCCAATGGTGATGTCCAAGTTCTGGTTAAAAACCATAAGGATAAGGTATTTCCAGATACTTTTAGATGGTACCATACTCATTTTCTACACACAAAAATGGAGACATTCCCTTCCTTCACTCCCCTACTTGTGCTGGACTTTGAAACTGCCAAGAGATATTTCCAACTTTTGGTCTGTCATTCGTCAATCCCCAAAAGTTGCTGCAAGTTCTTAGAACACAGATTATGGTTTTGATGGAAGAATCAGTAGAGGGCCAAGGATGTGAGTCCTGCACTAAGGACAAGTCCTGTGGAAAATTTCCTTTCTTAGTAGGTTTTAGAGTTGGTTTGGTTTGTTTTCCCCTGTAGCATGGAATTGTCTGATTATCATCTGATACAAAACTTGTTAAGAAAGTAGAGGGAGGAGGCAGAGTGTGTGTTGATTCAGGCTCACAATCAGAAATGAATTAAGAGGTTTTATCCTGAACTTTGCTTGCAAATGTAGGAATGTGATAAGTCTGATATAAAAGCTGTTGTGGGCCTGGAAGGAAATAAATTTCTCTGCATGTCTGAGATGTCCAGGCATGTGACAAGTGGAGTGGTGTGGAGTGCCAGCAGAGCGTGTGTGCTGGAGCGGTGCTGGCCCTGGCTGTGTTTGTTGTGTCTCTATTAGCACAAGGAGACTGTCAGGGAGGAGAAGTCAAGTACTGCACAGTACTTCAGCTGTGCTTCACACTCCTGCTTGTCCTTGAGAAAATAATTTCATCTCCATGTTTCATCAGCTCAATTGCCCAAAACATTTGGTGCTGTTGCGTATTATCACCTTTGCCCAGCCTTGCCACTTTTATTCTAGAAACCCTCTGGAGCAGATGCTCAGTCTGGTTGTGAATTTTTCATCACAATAAGTCATCATTCTTGGTGGGATGGGCTGTAGTGCCCCAGTTAGTGGTAATAATAATACTGCTACTAAGTAGATGGTGTCGTGAGTGAACTCTGCCTAGGTTTGGTTTTTCAGAACTAAAAACTCATTCATACAACCTAAACAGTTTTGTATGTTATTGTAATTAATGAAACCCAGGTGCCCTAGCTGTCTTGTTGTTCTTGTTTTAGCACAACTGCTTGTAAACTGACACATGTCAAGTTTTAATTTAGAGGAAACTTTTCAGGCTGTGTCACTGAATAAAATCCCAAACATTCACTTATTATGAAAACCTTGGAAGTCACTTAGAGATTGCCATGCTGTTTGATTCTGTTACCACAGCCTCTCCTGAAGCAGAGGCTGCTCGTTTGCCTCCATGGGATGCTGCCACTCATGTTTGAATTGAAACCACTTGTGTCTTATTGCAAATTTGCATAAGAGACAGAGATGATGCTTCATGAATCCCAGATAATGGAATTTGGACATGCAAGGCTCCATCCCCAGAGAAAGGAAAGGAAAAGAAAAAAAAAAAAAAAAAAAAAAGAGAGAGAGAGAGACTGAAAAATAGCAGTGAGAGCTGTGGCCCAATCCAACAAGGTAATTAAGTGCCTGGCCTGTCCTTGAGCACGTGAGCAAAATTACTGGATGTATTGTACTTATGTGCTCTTAGTTAGGCACCTTTTGAAGTGTCTTGTTAAATGGAGAGTGATTTTTCGTTACTAGACTAAAGAAGTCAACACATTGTAGGAAGAGGTCACCAAGTGGTGATGAAAATAAAGATGTGCTCGAGCCATTTATAGCTTTGAGAAGAGTGGCAAGCACTGGAGTTACATATTTAACACTTAGGACACACTTCAAACCTGGAAATCATCCTAGCTAGATTTTCTCTGGCTTTGCCACTGGGTATTGGGGATGTTGCAAAAATATCAGATCCCTCACCATACACTGGAGAAAATTGAAAGCACAAGGAAAATGCTATGTCTTAATCAGTGAGCAAAGCTTAATGGGCTGTGGTTAAAAATCAGGAGTTGTGCAATGCTTAATTTTGATATATTAGGTGAGGTACTATACCAAATAAACAGGCCGAGTGCTAAACGTGGATAAATAGCTTGATCTCCAGGCTCCTGGTCTCTGAATATTAAAAGAAAAAAAAATCTAAGCTCCAAAGTATTCACAAACTGAAGTATTTAATGGCAGGCAGAATAATCCACAGAGCTGGGATATGTTACTGCATTCAATAGTGCCAATTTCATTGAAGAAAGTTGTAAACCCATGTGTTTCTTTCATACCTCTGTCTCCCCTGGTGTTGATACAGGATTTAAATTCAAAATCTGTGAAGGGCTAAAGCTAAAGCTCAAAATCATTTTCCGTGTTTGCCTGTCTCAAATTAAAACTGTGTTTTGTTGACAAAATTTGGAAAGGTTTGAGATTTGGCAGACCTGGTTGTCCCTGTGCTTACATTAATGTGTCAGCACCTCATTAATCATTTATTAAACTGTAGTGTGCCTTTCCCTCTTGCCTACAGTCTGTGTTTTAGGATGCCTTGGTGCCCATTCCACATATACTCTGGCTGTCCCCTCCCCCTAATTTTATGATTTCTCCACAAATTAGTTTTAGCATGTGCTTTAACTTGAACATATCCCAGTCCTTTCAAAATCAAAATTAGGAGAGTGTAGTATTTTTTTAGATTAAAAAATATGAGTAGAACTTGTAAGTATGTAAGTGCTCTGCAGCAATCCAAGTAGGTAACTGTGGCACACAATATTCGAGGTGCATTTTTTCTCTATTAATAATTACAGGCATTAATATTTCCCTGGTGCAGTGCGCATTCAGTGTTCCTCTATTAATGAGAATTTTCATTTAAAGAATTGAGCAGCAAGAGCCTGTTGCTTCTTACAGGTGTGTTATGAATAATCTTTTTTTTTTTCTAAACAGACACATAAGAGGGTTTTTTTTTTGCATTTCCTGAGACTGGAAACAGTTTCACTCGGGGATTCCATTTATAGTTTCTGCTGCTAACGACACCAAAGAACCACACCAATGTGGTCTCTTCATAGTAAATCAAACTGTTCAGGAGGGAGGTAGGAAGATATTGCTAAGTAATTCAAAATCTGTTGCATCAACAGTTTTGAATATCTGAGGAAGGGGAAATTAAATGTACCTTTACTCACATAAAAGCTCAACAGGATTGTTTCCTCAAGTTCTTACCTAGAAAGTTGCATGTATAGCAACAGCTACTTAGAAACAGGATTTTCACATCTTTGAGATCTACTTTACTGTCACTAGTCTCGACTCATTATTCTTCTGGAATCCCATTTCTAAAAATGTTAAGTTTTGATTTCAGCCCAGGATTGATCAGCTTCAGTGTGAAGTCTGTGTGTACCTATAGGGCTTTAGAACTGGGGAAAATATTTTATTTTGTAGCCATTGTTATTAATTGTAATTTTGTTAATTTTCATATTAATCAGACCCCTAGAAGAAGATAAGGAGCTGGCATAAATCATGGAGCTGTGACAGGCAATGCCAAGGATTTGGCTCAAAATCCCACTTGCAAAGAATTTACAATGGTTGGAAGTGCACAAATAAGATTGCAAACCCCGAGCCACTTACTATAAGATCATATTTTATTGAAAATATCATAAACTTTATTCTACCCCTCAGGAATTCAATGGATAAATTACTTTTGAAATCCCTTTTGGAATTTTATATATAGGGCTTAGGTTTTTTTCTCTCCTTAGTTTGATTTCAGAAAAACTTATCTGTAGTATTTGGTGCTTTCTTTTTCCCAAATTTCCATCTGTAGGAGCTCTTGAATCATTTATTCTGTATTTTAATATCTTTCACTTAAAACATGCACAAAAGTCTATTGCTTGGAACGCCATTCTGAGGGATGGGTTAGGGTCTTTTAGATGTAAAATATTCTCTTTTGTATTCCTCTCTTTCCAGAGAAAGACTTCAGGATTTTCTCTGGGCTGTATAGTGGCTTTGCTTACTTTTTGAGTATTTTAATTGGGGGCCAGAAATAGGTAGAAAATTTTTCCTTTTCCTCTATTTTTTTTTTAGCTCCAATTCAAGTGATGAAATTGAATAGTTGTAAGCGATCCTTTAAGTGTCCCCATTTGACCAACTTTGAGAGGCAGCAGCTTCCTGAGAGAGTTGAAGCAATGTTTGCCAATCCTTGTAAAGCATTTCACCTCTTCAGAGGCTAAAGCCTCTCAAAACCAAGAACAATTAAAGCGAGAGCCTTTCAGAGCGACTGGGGAATTCAGCAAAATAAATCAGAAATCCTCTGCCGTGGCTCTGGAGGCTTGCCTCATTATAAGAGCAGATCTATTAGCCCCCTTGCCATTGTCTTTCATTTCTCAAGTGAGGTGATTCTAATTAAATTAATCTGCATGTCAATCTATCGGTGATCAATCAAAAGGGCTGAGGTCCCCCTTTGCGGCACTGTGCTTGCGGCTGACAGGGGCTGATAATGGAGGAAGAAATAAACTGTCGAGCAAAGTTAATTAGTCAACATAATAGGTGGATTAAACAGGAGCTGCTGATTGCTGTTTCACATGTCGAAGCATGAGGTGGGAGCTGAAACTGCAATTAACAGACAATTATTATATTTGGTTGTAAGAGGTCGCATGAATAAACATATCTCAGTGGGTTTCAGTCTTTAATCCCTTTCCCTGTTTAATGTAAGGAGAAGTGTAGGTCATTTCTTCTTATTGTTTTAGTCAAAGTTCTCGAAGGCGACGCGTGCTCCTGGCAAACCAGCAGCCAGCTGAAGGCCAAATCTTTGGCTGGGGTAAAACCCTGGGAATGCCATACTTTTGCTGGAAAAAGGCTGTGGGAGGGGTGGCTGAAGGAAAGCCAGGGAGGCTGAAACTGCTCAGTGTGAATGAGGTAGGAGGAGACGTGTTGTGATGAGCTCACAGCTCTGCAAGGGACTTGTGTCTCCATGACATTTCATGGCTCACGTGCCCTCTGCCTGGACAGGGGTTTCCTTTTGGAGCCTCAGGGTTGAGCAGTCCCTCTGGACACCTTGGAGCAGCTGGGTCTTCTACTCTGGACCCATCATTTACCTGTTTGCTCCTGCAGGGTTGGCTCCTCTCCTGCCCTGGGCAGCTCTGGGGAGCAGAAGTGTGTGATCCTTCCTCCAGTGCAGTCCTGCTGTGTCTCCCTCACCTCGCCTCAAATCAAATCCCAGGTGTTGACATTGAGATAAGTTGAGAAATACAAATAATTCTAACACTGGATGAATAGGGTTGTGTTCTCCAGATCAAGACCCCACTGTCAAGCGTGTGTGTGTGTACACAAACATGCCTATACATACTCCTTAAGATAGAACTCGGGAGAAATTTGGGGAAGTCCAACAACCTGCAGTGACTGTGCTGGGGGAAGAGCAGCAGAGAAGGGAGGGGGCGAGACAGGCAACAACTCTTGTTACAACTTTACAAAATACACTTTTGTTTTCTTTTATTCTGAATCGATTCTCATTTGCAATGTCAACATCTCTATCTACTTCAGCGTGGAAACTGAAGGATAATTTAGGGTGAAACACAGCTGCCCTTGTATATAGGGGAAAAAATACTTAATAAAGATCCTCTTGTTAAAATGATGGTTAACAGTGTGCTGTCTGCCACGCAGCTACAAACTCTGCAATTTGACTTAAAACTGCATCAAAAGCTTTCGATGCCAAAGACCCACTCATCAATAGCGCCTCTTGTTAGATTTGTACAGCATAAGCACCAGTTATTATGTGAAATAGCTTTGCAATTTTCTACAGCTCCCAGCTGTTATTTATTTAACTGAGTTTATTACACTCCGCGCTTTTTGAAAAACACACGGATTTATCCAAATTTCCCTCCGTGTTGCTCTTGTGCTTGCAGGTCGTGGTGTCTACAACAGTCAATGTTGATGGCCATGTGCTGGCAGTGTCAGACAATATGTTTGTGCACAACAATTCCAAGCACGGGCGGAGAGCTCGAAGACTCGATCCCTCGGAAGGTACGCCTTCTTATCTGGAACATGGTAGGCAAATCATTTTCATTGGTTGGCATTGCTGTTTTAAATGTGGATTTATTTGGTTTGTGTCTCAGGCTGCTGGTTTCAAAATTGTCCTGTAAGCGTTTATTATCTCTGAGGCCAGGCATTTGAAAGGGACTGGCCTCCAGACCAAAGGAGGAATTTTTCAAGTAGGTCAGCTCTAAATGTAGTGAAATGACAAACAAGTAAGCAAACATGGGTGCAGAGGTTGTCCTGTGTGTCAATGAAGTGGGGTGATTTTTTTTTCATGGTGCTTGCAATTATTCAGCACCCAAAATTGGAGTCTGATTTTTTTCCAGACTGCCCTGATTTTTGACTGTGCATCTAAAGGATGTTGCATATTTTCTGAAGTGCTCAGCACCCAAATTTTGGATTGCATTTCTTCTATCTATAGGATGCTGAACTCTCTTGGAGATTCTTCTGTTCCTTTGAATTGCCCTAAATGAAAGCAGAGCCCTTTTGGAAATCCATCTGCTTACTTAAGCCATGGATGAATGTTCTTTTCTGGCTTCAGCTGTGCCAGCTGAGGACGTTTCTTTTCCCACAGCTGTTTGTCTCCCCTCCCTGCTCCAGGCTATTCTTCACCATGGACATACCAGCTAGGATGGTTGTGTGCTTGCTCCCTGGTCTCCTCCAGGCCAATGAAGTTCATTTGAATTAAACCATTTAAATAATCACTCTTTGCCAATCTGGCTTGTTGCTGAAATGATTGAAGGAGAAATGGTGCAAGGCAGTTTGGCTTTTCTGGAAGCACAGTAAACTCCAGCAAGGGTGGGATGGGGGCACGTGGCTGGAAGCAGCCTGGGGACAGTAATCTCTTCTGTAAGGTCAGCTGGTCCTGGAAGGGAACATCTGCTGGTGACTGTAGGTGCTTAAAATGGGAGTTGTTGAGTGCAAATGTACTTTGAAAAATCTGGATTTGATTAATGTTTTGTTTTGCTCTTTGTCCTCAAAGTTGATGACTACTGCTGAAAAACAAAACAAAAACAGAGGGCATTTCACTCCCCTCTCCCTGTTCCAGCTTGGTAGAATAGCTCTTTGTCTTCAAAGCTGTTTGTAATCCTAAATTCAATAGGTGCTTGCTCCCTCTAAGAGATGTGTACCCTCAGCTCCCATTGAAGTAGCTGAGTGTAGAAGGCACCAGTCCTTTATGCTGGTTTGTTTCACAAATATTTGCCAAGGATCCGATGAATAATTAAATAGATTTTTCCAAAGAGTTTGAAGAAACCAGATAAAATTTTCTCTGGGAAAGCAAATGCCACTCAGAGAAATGTTAACTAGATATGTTAAAAGAAATTATTAATGCTGAGAAATGGGAAAATGTGTGGGTTTCTACTGCTCAGTGGATTCCTGTGGAAATACTTTTCTATTCTGTTTATGCTTTCAGGCATCAGTCCTGCAAGCACTTATGCATATATTTAAGATTATGCTCACATATGGTCCTGTTGGGATCAATGAGGCTTCTTGTGTCAGAGAAGCTGAGGGTATTGATAAGTGTTTGCAGAATCGGGTCTGTAGTTCACACTTACTAACCTAAAATTCTTAGCTCAGCAGCGTTTCTCATTATATAAACATAACTTACATCTGTATTTATTTAGCTCTAACTTTTTATGTAGGCTACGAGCCATTTTCAGCCATAATTCATGTTATAGAATTTTTTTTTCATCCTGCCAACAACCTAATTTAATAAACAAACCACTGTCATAATTTTTACTGAAATTTATAAGGAATGTATGAACTCTGTCTTTATTAATTAGCAGAAGGCATTACAAAGGGAAACTTCTTTCTGTTCAACTTTGTAATCTTTCCATTAAGGCTAGTCTTAAAAAAACACTCCTATTTTTTTTTCTTATATTCCTACTAAAGTAGCTGCCATATTTTTTTTTCTTTTTTTCCCATTGCAGTCTTCTCAGTGCAGGCTTTTGGGTGAGGCAGTACTTAATTTCTCTTACATAAATGCCCTTATTCTCATGCACGGTGGTATCTCATTTTACCACAGCTGTCGTTCCCACTCCTACAACCTGAGGGATTCTGTTGGCAAAAAGCAACAAAAAAAGATAATTCTCTGCTTACGTAGCTGCACACACCTGAGTTACTGTGCTGATATTAAAAATCAACATCTGCAAAATATCTCCATGTGTACATTTTGTGGGAAAGGTGATTTTTCTAATCTGCTTTCTCAGGCACCTCTCAAGCAAGCTCATAAAGCAACTGCTAGTAAATTCTTACTTTTGAATAGCAACTTTCACTCTACAAAATTGCTCTCTTCCCAAAGGCTTGGTGGAGCCTTTCTTTTTTTTAACCTAAATCCTTCAGTCCAGCTCTCCAGGAATTCTCTGAACATGTGAGTCCAAGAAACAGGAAAAGAAATTTAAAAATCCAGTAACTGTTGTTATGATGATATTTGGTATCTAAAACAATTAAATAAATAAAAAGAAAGAAAAAGGCTTAATTCTATTGAATTTTGGACAAGACTCATTGGAACAGATGACAGTTTCCTCCACTAAAATAATTTTTTGCTTTCACTTTGAGTCACAAAATATATTATTTTTCTCCAGTTTTTGGAATTTTGATTTTGGATAGTATCAGAGGCAGTTTGTTTGCCTCTCTTCTCCCCAGCTTTTCTGCCTCCCTCAGGGAAGGACAGATTGACCTGAGCTGTATCCATGAGCAGGGAGATGGGAAGGGAACGTAGTCATGGCTTGTCTCTGGTTCATTGCTCTGGTGAGCAACTGCTCATCACAGGTTTGTAAAATCTGGGATCTGGCTATAACATACCCTTGACCAAATGTATTCCTGTGCACTTTTCCAGACGTTTAACTTCTTAACATAAATACCTGATGGCAATAGAGATGAATGCCTGACTGTGAGGGCTGGGGAAAGGGGAGACAGGATGTAGAAAGCTGTGCTGGTTGTTGAGTTTAACTAGACAATATCCAGCTTATTTTTCCTTTCAATCTTGTGTTTGCTGCTCTGAAACATGGAGTTACAGTTTATGTGACACCTAAAAGACACTTTTGGGGGCCAAAAAGCTGGAAAGAAAGTTGCACCTTCCGAGCCACTCAGGAGCCTGGTGTCTCCACATTTGGGTTTCACCATCTCATTAGCAGGTAGTCTGGAATATTTTTGGGACATCCAACACATCTTTATTTATATCTTGCTTTTCAGACTTTTCACTCAGTAAAGTGAAGGGGTTTTTTTGTAGCTCTTTCTCTGAATATAACCAGGACCCCAGATCCTGGTTTTGTGTCCACACGCTGCCCCCTTGAAGCCAGTGGGTTAAGCAGCTAATCTTTCAAATAAATATATCTATCTTTTAAAAGTAATAGCTGGCAGAGGGCAATTATTATTTCATCCATCTCTGTGTGGTATAAATAGGGTAAGCCACAGTAATCTGTGGTTTTCAATAATTATCACTTTTTCATTCACAAATAGTTGGATCCTCACTGGTTTTATATTTATGGTAAACCAGAAAGCCGGTGTGGTTGACCTTTCCAAATTATATATATAGTAAGATGTATAGTCAAGAGCCAACAGGCCCCAACAGTAGGATATATTTCAGTTTGTAGTTCATCCCGGGGTGTCAATTTTAAAAGCAAAATCTTCCCAATGAAATTTAAGTGATGAACTTATGGAAGGGGAAAGTTCTGGCAGGGCTTGCAACAACTCTTTTCAAGTTTACCAGCAATAAATCCACTGCAAAGTTTCCAGTTAAAACTCTCGTATCACTGCAAAGTAAAAATTCTTTTTTCTCCCCAAATCCTTTGAATGTCTTTACAAGACTGTAAAGCCAATTGCAGCATCAGTTTCTCTATTATTTTTCCTCGCTGGCAGAATGCAATGCCCTCGAAAAATGATAGTCCCTGAGACCCTGTCAGTTTGCATGCTCTAACACTTTATTATCTAATGATCTAATATGCAACAAGGCAAAGAGGGGGTGCTTATCACCCTGACAGGATGCCTAAGAGAAGTGACTAAATTACTTTATGTACCATTAGCACTAGCTGCCAGGGTGAACTCACTGTGAGCATTTATGCAAATATTCCTGAATACATTCAAGTGGCCTTGTCAGGAAGACGACTGACAAGCAGCTTAAATGCTTGGGGTTTTAAAGGGACAGTTTTATTTCTTTTTTCTTTTCCTTCCTCCTTCATGGGAGAGCACTGAAGAATTAGGTGATGGTGAGGTTTGCTGACTGTTTGGTTCTGAGTCAGCTCAAGAGCAGCAGCAGATGAAAGGTGCAGGGTAGAAATAGACACAAAAGATTAGATGTGATATCAGAGTGTGCAGGTGGAAGTGGAGATAACCACGATTTCCAAAGCAACATCCTGCTGTTATTTTAATATGAAATATGCATAAATCTCTGTGTGTTTATATCTAAAATAAGTCATTATGTAGCAAAACCATTACTGCTGGTTGCCTTAAACTGGGAAGGATAGTGCAAGGCTGAGTTATTTGATCACTCTATTGTGGTACCTGAGACAGCCAAGCTTTTACAATGTTGTTTTAGCTCATGACAGCATTGAGTGACTCCAACCATTTGTCTGCAGGTGCAAAACCTCCTACAAGAAATAAAAAGCAGTAGTGGCTGTGCCTCAGCTGCACATGACAGTAGATCCTCTTGTCAGCAGTGGGGCATTAAAAGAGTTTTTCTTGCCAATCCTGCCCATCCTGGGCCATTTAAGAGATCACAGTTACTGCACAGACATTTTCCTCAGATTTGAAAGCAAATTTGAAAGCACTGTTACTGCACAGAGAGTCCTCAGATTTGAAAACAAAAATGATTTCTAGGCTGTGCCTTAGTGAATTAGGTGTTTTCTGTTTCGATTATTTAAAAAAGGAAAAATTTCCCTCACCTTATAAATGATTTTGAGAGGATAATATTTAAAATAAAGCTTTGAGACTGACTGCCCTTAGGTCTCATTTCTAGTCTGCCTGTAACAGAATTGTTGAGGACAGACATTGAATACCATTAATTCAGTTGCACGTGGTGGGTGACTCCTGAAAGATGCTCAGAAATCTGACTTAGTGACCTCCTTCTTGGGCCCTGAGTGGCTCTGGCACAACTCTAACCACTAAATTTTGGGCAGTGGGTAGAGTTGTGAAGAGGATGACCTGATCAGCTCCATTTTAACCATTTTATCCCTCAATTCCTTGGTGGTGCCTGTCTCTGTGCTAGTTGATGAAATTGTCACTCCAAGCCAAATACTGACTGAAGCAAAAATTTTAACAAGTTGAGACGGGTTAATCTTCAAAACTTGATATATTTTAGTTAGTATAGGTTCATGTTTTTCATCTAAGTTAGGGACTCTTGCATTAAAAGAATGGCCAGGTTTAAACAAAGAAATATTAAAGTTTGACTTGCTTCATCCATGGTTGGAAGCACCTGTTATAGTTTAGTGCTGAGCTTAAGAATGTTTTTGTGATTATATGAAAAATATAAACACACAAGCTTTTTCTGCATCATATCATTCCATATAGAGAAATGCAGTGGGCTTGATTTATTATTTAGAAGGGAAATATTGAAAAAAAATATTAGGATCCTACCACTCTACTTGAGGGGATCTTGTATGTTATTCTGAGTTATGTCTGCTTTCTAATTTATTTTCTATGAGGGAGGAATACCTTGGGTTGTTGGACATTTCTATGCATACACAGGGGAAAAAAATGTGACTTTCAGAGCATTGCACAACATGGATAGTAATAACAGTAAGTGAGCCTTGATATACTGAAGGATTGCAAAACTTCAAGCTGGAAATAATTTTCTTTATTTTTGCCAAGTTGTCTTTTTCATATCGGTTCCTTCATAAATGCAGTGACTCATGAATTCAGGCAATTTTTAACATAATGGCTTGTTATGTGTTCTTGGAGTTTGACCTCACTGAGTGTATAATATTAACCTTTTCGCTGCCCTGTGGACTTATTCTGTTTCACAAAATGAGGGAATGGTTGGGGCTGCAAGGGACCTCTAGAGATCATCCAGTCCAACCCCTGCTAAAGCAGGTTTGCCTGGAGCAGGCTGCACAGGATCACCTCCAGCCGGGTTTTGAATATCTCCAGGGAAGGAGACTCCACGACCTCTCTGGGCAGTCTGGTCCACTGCTCTGTTACCCTCAAAACAAAGGTTTTTTTTTCTCATAATCAGATGGAATTTCTAATTCAAGTGAGAACACTAGGGCTGGATTAGTTCAGAATGTGAACTTGGGTGGGAGCATCTGTCCCTCTGAAGAGACAAAACATGGCCAGAGAGTTAAGATGCTTTACTTGAGAGAATTGATAGATAAAGGCTCGTGATGATCTTAACAAGGTTTTAACTCTGGGAGGCAGTGAAGTAAGCCTCCAGTACTGTGTCAAGTTCTCTATTGCAAATGTTGAGTAAGGACTTGGTATTTTCCCAAAAAATGTATGGCAGGTCAGGGAGAGGTTAAGGTTTGAGTAATTCCTCACATGGTTGAGTTCTCTGATGGGTGCTGTGCAGGACGTCAGGCTGGATGATCAAAATGGTCTTTTCAGGAGTGAAATGTTGGGATCCATCAGATGAGGAAAACATGGCAGAGCTAGGATTTGTACAGCTCCAATTTAGGCAACCAAGACTGAGTTAACTAAATTGTGCCGCACTGAATTTTGCTGATGTCTTTTTTTTTTTTTTTTAATCCTCACCAGAGCAGAGTCGCTGTTTGCAGGCCCAGATCCCTTATTCCTCCTTGGATATTACTGAGAATTGCACAAGAACTGGGTGGGTCTCATAATCAGATGGAATTTCTAATTCAAGTGAGAACACTAGGGCTGGATTAGTTCAGAATGTGAACTTGGGTGGAGGTGGAACATCTGTCCCTCTGAAGAGACAAAACATGGCCAGGGGTTTAAGATGCTTTACTTGAGAGAATTGATAGATAAAGGCTCGTGATGATCTTAACAAGGTTTTAACTCTGGGAGGCAGTGAAGTAAGCCTCCAGTACTGTGTCAAGTTCTCTATTGCAAATGTTGAGTAAGGACTTGGTATTTTCCCAAAAAATGTATGGCAGGTCAGGGAGAGGTTAAGGTTTGAGTAATTCCTCACATGGTTGAGTTCTCTGATGGGTGCTGTGCAGGATGTCAGGCTGGATGATCAAAATGGTCTTTTCAGGAGTGAAATGTTGGGATCCATCAGATGAGGAAAACATGGCAGAGCTAGGATTTGTACAGCTCCAATTTAGGCAACCAAGACTGAGTTAACTAAATTGTGCCGCACTGAATTTTGCTGATGTCTTTTTTTTTTTTTTTTAATCCTCACCAGAGCAGAGTCGCTGTTTGCAGGCCCAGATCCCTTATTCCTCCTTGGATATTACTGAGAATTGCACAAGAACTGGGTGGGTGGGTAGGTGGAGCTGCCCTTCTCACAGCCAGTCACGCCAAACAAAAAGCAGAAAATCTTTTGTTTCTATTTGTCTGGGTCATAAATCATCCATTATGGAGAGGTACTCAAAAGCTTGGAAATATCTGGCTGCAGCAATTCCGATCTTTCAAAATTTATTTTTAGTCTGAGGCTAAATGAAAACAAGATTTAAACAATGAAAATGGATTTTAATGGCTAGTTTAGGCAAGGAGATTCCAGAATTTAAGTTCTGCCATTAAAGTGTAGCTATTGCATGAAGTTGGAGGTTTGAGCTTGTGGGGTTTTTTTGGTTTTTAAACATTGTGTAACATATATGTGTTAACACTTCTGCAGGAGACTTAGGAGATATCATTTGAGGTATTCTAGTCATTAATGAAAGGATTGCTGTTACATAATGTCCGTGGAAATATCTTCTGAAAAGGCAATTTTGAATACTCCAATTGCCACAGTTAGAAAGGATTTTCCCTTGACAGTCACTTATCAGAGATTTAGGGTCATGTTTAATTGAGAAAGGAAAACTGGGAATGGGAAACACCTCGATTTTACAAAGACAAGATGTGTCAGTTTCTACCCAAGAGCAACTGCCCTTCGTGTTTTTCAACTAATTAACTAAATAAATAAATAAATAGAATAAATAAAATGCCCCCAAACAGCCCTTCCCCACCAATAGCTAAGGGATGTCAAGCTGTGATATTTTGTTACCCTCTATTGTTATGAGGATGTCACAAATTCATGGAAAAATAGTACCTGGATGAAGACAGAGAGCATTTTGTGAATTTCCCTGAGGAGCTTTCAGAACTGTGCTCCCAAAATTGCAAAAAGAAGCAAACGTGAGGAAAACTGCCATTGAATCTTGGTACAGATTTGCACAGAAAAAACTCTTTTGTTACAGCAGACCCATAAGGGAGGAAAGTTCAGATGGAAATTCTCCAACCACCATAAGTGTTGGCTCTTATTTGGAGAGCTTGACTGACCCTTTGCTGCAGGTTTGAGATCTCTCTCCAGACCTCAGAGGAACTGGAATACAGTCATGCAAGCAGAAAAAGCTTAACTCCCCTCTTCGGCAGAAACTTCACAGGTACCAGAACAGGGGAACATTCAGCTGCACTCAAATAGGAAATGAATATTCATAGATTATGAGTATTGATTACATTTTATTTTGCTTTGCTGGCCACCGTGTCACAAATACAAAGGCATCGTAGGGGAGAAGAGTGACTTTAGAATTGGAGAAATGTTTGAGAAACACTCCACTGTGGCAGTGAAGTTTTGCCAGGTGTTGTTTTTCCAACCTTCCAAAATGGGCACACCAGGAAGTGACAAAACATCATGTTATTGTAGTATGATTAATATTACTTCTGAATAAATTTCTCTAATTTATCTTTTTCATTATGAGAAATGATTTATTGGTGTTATGGTGGGAAAAGAGACTTTTTTGACTCCGTTCCCCTGCTGTTTTGAGCAAATTTCAAAGGAAAATAATTTTGTGAATTGTGCTTGGGAAGTTGAAGGCCAAGAATTAGTGATTTTTTGAGAATTCATCTGGATGTTATAAGATGTCAGATTTTCAAAGAAAATGGTGTTCACAGCAGATATCTGGACACTTATGTTTCATGTTGAGCACCCCAGTATTTAAATACCCCAAAGCAATCAGCGGTTATAAAAGGTCTTTGTTCCCATGAAATTTATGTCCAAAGCTGTGAATCAACTCAGTGACAACAATCTCAGGATTAAATGTTTGGTTAGGTAAAAATTTTCCACAAGAGTGTCATTTAGAATATTCAGTTTAGAAAACTTCACAAATAATGAACTCATCTTGTCACTGAACTGAGAGAGGATTGGTGTGAGCATTCAAGTCTCTGTCTGCCAAGTGTTTCCCCAGAAAAATGAGTATTTGACAAGGCTCCTCCACATGCAAGGAAATGAGTTAATAGCATAAACCAGGACACTGATGCAGAAAATGGAGCTCACCAGGGTGGGATGTTTGGAGTTATTATTCTAATCTGGTTTGCTATTTGAAAGTTATTAATGTTTAGTAGCAAAGAATAAAAAATAAGCTACTAATAATTAATATTGGAATGAAGAAAGGCTTTGTGTTTGGCCCAGATCCAGAGTACAAGATTTTTGGGAGTGTATGGCATTGCAAAAAGTGTGCTTTCATTAAAGCCAGTAGTAGAACTTCATAAAGTGGTTTTTAAAATCTTAGCCCAGACTGTTTGCTGAGTATAACCAGAAAGCTTTGTGTGTCACAATTAGTCCTTTCTGCTTTCCACCTTCATTCCATGAATTTATAGTTCTCTGTGACAAAACAAATCCTTAGCGTGAAAGTGACTGTAATATAAGCAGTGCTGTTTTGTGACCTCACTGAGCAAAGCGAATGGGCTTAGGAAGTTTATTAAAAAGATCAAGAATAAAGTTGCATGAAAAACTTGTCTGAAATTTAGAAGTTTAAGGTTATTTCTCAGAAGTAATTAAAACATTTAGATGTGTAAATTATGGTACAGTGGCCACAGTGAAATGCTTAAAGAGATACCGCTGTTCATGATGTGGATATTTAGGGTTTTCTAAACTTCTGATCCATTTTTTGTGAGACAAGTGGCCATCCAAGAGTATAGGTATCCCAGAGGAATTTTTTTGGGGGGAATTCTTGGACCTAAAGCCAAACTTGTAAAGCACCAAGGTGCCTAAAGTTGCAGGTAGGTGTTTAGTGGGATTCTTACAAGTCTGGCTACAGAATTTGTCTGTGAGGAACTTGGAAAATTCCATTAGTTGCTTACTGAAATCATTGGATTGGTGGATGCTTCCAAAAATCTGGTCCCGGGTGCTGCAGGAACCTGTGTGCTGTTTGCTGTACTACCCTTGAAGTGCCTGTTAGCACTGGGAGTGCAAGGAAGTTCAGAATTAATTATGTTTGGTTAATACCATATCATTATGGGTTGTAGCAGCTTTCTCAGAGGTTCAGTATCTATCCCATGAAAAAGCAAAGTGCTTTTCCCACAGAGGTCCCTCCTGAGTTGTGAAATGGCAGTGGAGTGCTGGATCTTTCCCCACTGCTGGAGGCTGAACACACAGCTCGTGTTGCTGTTCCCTAAAAACCTGGGCTTGCATATGGAATTCATAGGTTTGGTGTTACCTGATCCATGCCCAGCGGGAAGGCCAGCACTCGGAGCAAATTCTGCCTGACCACAGCACTGCTCATCTTTCCAGCCGCAGCATTAGTGCATGGGTTGGGGTTTGAGGTCACAGCACTTTCCTGCAGGACGTTCAGGTGAGAGCATTGCTCAACTCCCTGGGCTCTTTGAGGAGAAGAAGAGGGGTGAAAGAAATGTTTCTGACCATGTTTGGCTTTCTGAGACACTGAAAGGTAAAGCTACTGTGATTAGGGGCCCTTTGGGGAAAATTACTCTTTTCTGGGATTGCGACCCTGAAGGTGACAATGAGTGCTGCCTCCTCCTTCAGCCCTGAGCCTGAGCAGAGGTGCCTGCAGGAAAGCCCAGAGTCAGGTGCCTGCTCAATATCAGCTGCCAAATATTTTTTATGAGGTTGCTTCTGGCTGCTCCCTACCTATGCTGTCGTCCTGCTGAGATCCCTTGGTACTTTCCTGAGCCAGCACGGAACTCCCTGGGTCTCCAGGCTTGCAGAGGTGTCTTCCCATTTCTGCTTATTGTATAGCAGAAAGAGGATCCTAATTTAGGCAGGCTGACTCACCCAGCCAGAGCTGGAGTCTGACGTTTGACAGGCTGCAATGCCTGAGGTAGGTGGTCTGAATGGAGCCCTAAATAAATAAATAAAAACCTAGCATGACTTTATCAGAGACATTGAAAGAACAACTTCTCTAAGCATTTGTAGGCTCGGGTCCAAAGTATTCACTCAGATTTTCAGCGTGCTGGTTTTATGTGGTGTCGTTGCTGGACAGATACTATGAACTATAAATATAATTTTATGCTTATGTTTTTGCAAGTAAAGCCTAAATGGCTGGGAAGGGGTGCCTGACCCTGCACTTGGAGCAGCACAAAGAACAGAGGAAGGAACAGTCTGAGAGACACAGCAGAGACAAGGGGGTCTCAGTCTGTGCAATGCAGTCACGGCTGCTGCTTGAAATGCAGTACAGGTTATGTTGCCTCCATCTCTGTCCCACTGCCATCACAAACAGGGGCTGAGGATTATATTGCATTGCTGAATCTAATAACAATAATAAAAATATTATTATTACTATTATTATTAATAGTATAATAATATTATAACAATAATATTAATTAATTTGTGTATCCACCCTTTCCATCCCAGGTACTCATTAGTTTTCTGAGTATTTCTGGCCAGAACAGAAATATAGCTAAACACTCTGATCACTGGGATGTTTTCCCTGCAGAAGAGCCAGATTCCCTACCTTTCTCCTTGGCCCAGGGCCTGAAAACCCGAGGCCATGCATTGGACCTTGGTCCCTCCATTGGCAGCTCTACGTAACCTGTCAGAGACGGCCTGAACACAATTTTTGCACATGATGAATACGGATCTTTGCTGCATCTGGCAGGCTGCAGCTATGAATGCAGGAGACTGTCATTAATAGATAATAAAAGCAGAAAGAAACATTAATGGGAATAAGCTTTGCTTTTGCTGGGACTGATTATTACTTTTTTGTTCTTGGGCTGTGACTAGATTGAGCTGCAAAGACCAGCTACCAGTGCTGTGTGCACGCATGTGTTTTGTTGCCGGTTGTTTTTTAATCTGAAATATTTAACCATGACATCTTCAAAGTGCGACTGTGTCATACATCCTCATACACTAATAGATTTCAAAGATGAAGAGCCTTGCTGTTTTATGTTTAGTCATGCCTTCATCTATAAATTTATGGCAGTATTATGGTTTAATGAATTGAACAAGTCCCAGAACAACAACAAAAACGCTCTTTTGTTTGAATTTAGATATAGCGCTCTTTGTTCTTCAAACCAGTAATAAAACCAATATGTTTCTTTAGTGGTAAACTTCGGGGTAACTTCATCTCACATTACTAATGAAGCACTTGGGGATCTGTGTGTGCACATGTACACATGTGTGTGTGTGTGGTAAACGGGTGCTTTCAGTCGTGGTGTTGAACCTAGGCTGAGCATTCGTATTCCGATAGCAATAGGCAAACCTCCCAGAACAGATGGAGCAGAGTTCAGCACAAAGGTTTAATCCTATCAGGATGATTCCTGTATGGCCATCTGGATAATCCGGTGCACAAATTCAGTGCCTGTTAAAAGTACAACGTAGGCCAAGATTAGCGTCACAGATTTTCCACTAGACTTGTTCATATTTGACTTTATGATTCTCAGACTCCAGAAAATTGCATTAGAGAGCCTGTGATTTGTGAGAGAAATCAGATGAGGAATAAGAACTCTTAGAGTACTTGAATTTCCCTTGAAGAAACTGGATTGCAGGCACTCCCTGTCCCTGGCAGAATTGCTTTGTGTTTCTGCACGGGTTGTTCTTGTTTCTGAAAGACGATTACTGCGAGCTCTCAGTTGTGGGCAGACTTTCTCAATTCTGCTGAACAAAGAGACCCCAGCTAAAAATTAATATTAGTTGGATCTTGTTTTTATCAGGAAAATAAATTCTTTGTTTCCTGTAGAATTCATCTCAGGTGAATTTCTGATTGTTACGCTGTGTAATGTAGTGGGGGGTGTTAATTTGAGGGATATGGGGTTTTGGTTTTTTCCTTTGTGATAGGGAAAATAAAAATGTAATTGATACTAGTATTTAGTCTGGCAGTGAGAATTTAGATTTAGATTGAACTCTTTGTGTCATCTAGAATAGTTTCTGTGTATCACTAACAGTGTGGCCATAATGTACCAGTGGGTGTTGGAGCATCCAGGCTCAGCCCTGTTGTGCTCTGGATGCTGAGCCTGTTGCACCTTACAGGGTTTTGTCTGGTCCTGTGTTCTGACTCTAGGGAGATGTGCTATAAGGGATTTACTGTTTTGTTAAGGTACTGAAGGAAAATGGAAATGAGTAAACAGGACCATTTGGTGGTAAAACAAACTAGGAATTTTGAAATTGTACCCACCTGCCCTTCTGTTGGGTTGGGGTTCAGCAAAGCAGTAAAGCACAGTGTTAACATTTAGCAAATATAAAATTCTTTGTT
Organism: Onychostruthus taczanowskii; assembly: GCF_017590055.1. Taxonomy (NCBI): domain Eukaryota; kingdom Metazoa; phylum Chordata; class Aves; order Passeriformes; family Passeridae; genus Onychostruthus; species Onychostruthus taczanowskii. The sequence continues at coordinate 4,137,308 of NW_024498573.1, forward strand.
GGATCATGAAGGACCAGTCAGTTAAGTATGTTTTGGAGTATCAGAACTATGCAGAGATGTTTGTTTTGACAAACTTTTAGGCCTGATTTATAGTACACATTTTGGGCTTCCATTTGCAAGGTTGCCTCCATCCTCACCCAGAAATTGCATCAGTACAACTATTTTTAAACTTCAGTGCACTAAACCAGATGCAGTCTCCTTTCTGGACATGCCTATTGTTTTAAAAGTAGTCATAGTGACTTAGCTGGGCTCCATAACTTCTTAAAGCCATTGAAATTGCAATGGGAAAGGCAGATATGATTTTTTTTTCACTGTTTAATTAACAAAATTTTGGAGCCCATACTCAGATATAGCAATCCCATCCATGTGTCACACCTCAGTCCCCTACATGGTGTTTATTGCCTTTGGCTTTCACACACTGTTAGTGTTCCTCTGCAAGTGACACCATGGGGTGGAGGAAGGGCTGAAGGAATAGAAGTGCAGTAATCTGGGGGCTCATGGTAAAACATTTATCTCACTTGGGGGTCAAAATATGTTTGTGCATGCCTGGGGGAGAAGAGCAGTCACTGCTTTGGTGTTGAGGGCTGAGCAAACCGGTCCCCAGTTGTGGAGCTGGAGGTGATGCCAAGGTTTGAAAGGCCCTGTGCAATATTCTTGGATGTCTGGTTTTCCTCCTGACCCAGTCTGTGCATCCCTGAGCACCTGAGCTGCTCAAAAGCACAGGGAGTGCTGAAGCTGAGGGGCAAGCACAAGTTTGGCAATGTTTGGCCAAAGCCACCTGCAGCAGTTTCTTCATGGCTGACTCAAAAGGAAAGTCTTGCAATTAAGGGGCAAAAATAATTAATGCAAAAATTAGAGCTTAAAGCCAGCCCAAAATTTCCTAGGAATAAAATAAATCAGGGTAGCACATAAAAAATTTGGCACTAAAGTTGTTAGGCTTCTTGAAATATATCTGTTTAGAGAGAGTGCAGATATCTTTTGCAAGAATAATACATGTATTGTTTATATATATATATTAATGTTTAGGTTCAACCTGTATATTTAATTTAACATCATTTTAAGTGGGCTGTAACATTGCATTTTTCTTGGAGAATTTATTATTTACCAGACATGACAGACCTTTCTTTGGAGTCAAGTTTTACTGACTTGCAGGGAGATACTGAGGACTCTGACTGTTTTATTAATTTTTGGAAAGTAGGAGGCAGCTCCTAAAGTAAAATAAAAACGTAACCCAAATAAATAAAGAAACTCACAGTACTTCCTCTGTGATGTGAAAGGGTTTAAGAGAATGAATGAAAATACATTTCCTGCAATCATACAGAGATAACTAAATTATTATTTTATGGAAATATTGTAAGTAAAATACAGAGAAGATTTTTTTTTTTTGTAACAGGTCTCTCATTATTCTGGACTGCCTCCTTTTTCCATGCAGTCATTTTTCAGGCACTGATCAACAACTGAGAGCTTTGGAAATCATTAAGGAAAGAGAAACACAGAGGACTCCATGAAATGTAACTTTGCTAGCTGAGGCATCAGCAAGGATAAAAGAGAAACACTGGCTTAAGTATTGATTGTAGGGTGGAATATTATCCCAGGTAATTTACATTTTCATTTCCCATTAATGGGAACCGTGCATCCAAAACGTTCGGCAGAAAATCACAGCCAAGACCTTTAATTTCACTACTGGAAAACAGAAAAAATGCAACCTTCCTTCCCTTCCCTTCCCCCATCCTGGAGGGATTGCACGGCGCGTGTATTTTTGGTTCAGTGATTTCACCCAGTGCAGATGTCATGAAGGACCGGGAGGAGGTTGCCATTTTTGGCAGGGTGCTGTAATCTTTAAGGCTTGCATATGCTAAAGCCCCCAAATGTCGAGGAGCTGGGAAGGGGGAGCAGGGCATCACATCCTCGTGCCTGTGTCGCACAAAGCTGCAGGAGTTATCTGCTCCAGGGGGAAACCTCTGCTGCCCTGTTTCCTGCACAGCAGCTGCTCATTGTCAGCAGAGAATGGGACACGGAGCCGGCTCGAGACGCAAAAGGAAGGCAGGAAGATCATCACTTCACCCAGATAAGCAGCAAACACATTGTTTAGCTTAAGAGTGAAGATTTAATGCTCCAGTAAAATACATAAAAGCTCTGCCACATTCCCTTTCCCTAAATGTCCTTTGGGCTGATCCTGAGGACTTTTCCCCATCCAGGCTGATTCCATAATCTTCAGTTGCTTTCAGCTGTCTATGCTGGATGCCAGCCCCAGAAATGCCCCACAAACCAGCCTGGAATGGCACCACTGCCTGGGCAAACAGAATTTTTAGGATTCACCCTTTCAGCATGCTCAGAGTAGTGAGCAGCCTGACAATTCCCACTTCTCAGGAAATAGGATATTATATAGGGGAAAACAAAACCACCCACAACCCAAACAATCCCCCTCCCCAATCAATAAAACAGCCCAGCTCAACCCTTCAAAAAATATTTGGTTTATTCTTTTAAATTGCAAAAAGGTCCCAGAATTGGTGCTGAGTCCTGAGGCCAAGGTGTTGGCATTGCTGTGTTGGCTGTGGTCCTTGTGTGAGGCTGGATGAGCCCTGCCCTGCACAGAGGGGTCCACATGTGACCCAAGGCTGTTGTGAAATGGGAGCCCCAGTTCTGTAGCCACTGCCCAGCTCTTGGGAGCTTTTCTCAGGGCCCAGCTATCTTAAAAACTGAGTTCCTTATCCTGCAGCTTCTTCAGTGGGGTTTTTAAGCACTTACTTGAGTGGTTTGTTGAATCACAACTTCCATAAGTTATGGTTTTGAGTGCTTAAAACTGATTTGTGTTGATATTCTGAAAAGTCAGTCGTTTGGTGAAAGCATTTAACGGGTTGCAGGATCAGACCCATAAACTGTGGGTTAATCTGTGGCTCATTTATTTATTTAGCCTGGAATTAAATTTTACCCAAGGAAAAAGAAGGAAAATTAAATTAAATTCCAGATATTTTCAGTACTTCCTCTAAGATGAGACATAAATTCCCTGTTCCTCTTAATTCCCAGTTTTAACTGCCTTTATGCAACTCTCCTTGCGTGTCACGATACTCTTAGAGAGAAGAAAAATAAAAGCATGTGCCCTATCATTTAAACTCCTGTTGTGATGCAGCAACTGTTGTCAGAGCCTCATCTATGGAATAATAGAGGATGAAACCACACTTCATGATAAAAACTGCAGGCAAGGTCATTCTTACAGTCACCAGCACAAACTGGATATTAATCATAGAGCAAATACATTTCAGAAGCTAAATAGGAGCAGTCCCAGAGCCCTGCTGATAGCTGTGCATCCCACTAATTCACCTCAGTGAACATTTACCTCTAAGCTCAATTAACCCTTATTCCAAGGCCACCCATAAACTTTGTGGTAAATATGTTTTTTTCCCTCTGGCCTCTGTTTTCTATCAGTGGAACAGATCATTTCTGTTGGAGGATAAAAAGCTATCTCTGTTTAGAAATGCAGGTCCCTAATTAAGGGTATGAATCGTCCAGTGTGTGTTTGTGAGGGGCTGGAGTTGGTAGATTATTGATTCTGTAAATTCAGATGCTCCTGAGGCTGTCTGTTATTTCTTCTGTCATCAGGTGCTGTTTGAGGCAGGTAGAAATGCTCAGGAGGCAGGTGGGTGGTGGTGTGGGGGAGAGGAATTTCCTCCTGCAATTGCCTGCACACAAAGTTAGTTGCTAAACATGTACAAGAAGCTAAGAGGAGACGTTGTTGCTGTTGTTTAGTTATTATTATTGTTGTTATTATTATTGTTATTAGTATTATTAGTGCTGTTATTATTCTCCCTGCCAAGCATTGTTCAGAGGCAAATTGGAAATGTGGTAATTAGGCCCTGACTGGTAGTGTAGTACTTGTGTCCTGAGTCAAAGTTCAACGCCCTGAAATGAAATTTAAACCAATTAATCTGTTAGATTTTTATCGCTTGTCCGTGTTTTCTCAGCAATTCCCTCAGCACGTGGCCTTTGATCAACTCTCATACAAAAGCTAAAATGTGTGCCTGCTGCTAGCAAGATGGGGCTGACATTAACATGGCACTCATAAAACAATCAGAGCAGTGAAGCCCTCAAACAGACAGGGCAGAGTAATATTTAATAAAAGCGCACACATAATCTTCAGAATTAGCATTTTGTGCCTTGCAGTACCTTTGGGAGAAGGGCTTTTATTTGTGGAGTGATCATTATTATAACAAAGAAGAGCTACCTAATAATTTCCACTTTAACTCTGCAATATGCCACGAGCGTTTCTGAACCATTATGCTAAACTGTGGCGGGGTAATCATTTTATTGTCACAGTTTGAGGGAAGAAGAATCCCTGTGTATCAGTAGCTGGGAAGTGTGGGAACACAAGAACACACCGGCACACACAGCACACAACAAAAACTTTTCCTTTTTTTGCTCCCTGTGTGCTGGAGTGGGTACCTACCATCCTTTGTGTGGGAGGTGATAAGATTCTAACAATGTGTACATTGAGAAAAATGAAGATTTCATAAGAACGTTGTTTTCCTTGGAGCCATTAAGGTTTTTGCTCATAAATCCTAAAAATTTATTGCTAGATCCCTTAGCTTTGAAGTCAGTGGTAGGATTCCCAATGGCCTCAGTGAGTTTGGGATTGCAGAACCTCCTCTGCCACCTCTGTCTGTGAGCCTCGTGCGCAGCATGGTGGGACCTGTCACAGGTGGGCTCTGACTTGCCCTGGTGTTGTGCAAAGGAGGAGAGCAGCTCAAGGCTCCCAACCTTTAGCCCATTTCAGCAGGTGGAGGATGTGGCCACATCACCTTCAGCCAGGAGCTGCAGGGTCCTGCTGCAGCTGGAGGGAGATGTTTGGTTTTTTCCTCAGCCCAGCTCTTCCGAGAAAACACAATGAATGTGACACACTCACACCAAAGAGTCTGAAAATCCTATCTGATAAGCTGGGCCACTAAACTCTTTCGTTCTTATTGCTGTTAGCTTCCAGCTGTTCCTTCAACAGCAATAAGTAGAAAGTTCATATATGTAGGAATGAGCAATTACTCTTTTTTTTTTTTTTTTTTTTTTTTTTTTTTTTTTTAAAAAAAATTCCTCCCTGGACTTACAGTCTGTTCATGTTATCAATCATGTACACTTCACTGCCTTTACTAGGATCGGTGTAAAGTCCTTCGCTGTATTTTGTTACCAGGGAAGCTTCAGACTTGGACTAAAAACTCTTTTTCTACAGAAAAAGCTAAATTTTATGTAACTTTTTTTTCTATTTGTTTTAAAAACACCATTTCAGAAATTATGCCTTGGAGTTACAGAAGGGCATGAGAACTGATAATATTTTGAAACAAAATATTTTGTTTTTCTTGGAGGTATTGAAAAAAGTTAATTCTAGGTAGAGGTTCTGGAACTTGGCATTCTGAAAAAAAAAAAAAAAAGTTTCTATATTTTGGTTTGTCTTCTGACCAAAACAAAATGTAGAAAAATCAAGGCCTCCAGTGAAAAGATTATTCTGCCTAGCTCTGTTTTCCTAGGGTTGCACAGAAGTAAACACCTTCCAGACAGTGCTTTGAAAGTTGCCAAGTGATTAAAAGCAGAAGTATGAAGAGCTGAGGGCCTGAGCTGGCCAGACATTTGTAGCAGGAGCATAAATAGAGCTGAGGTCATCGCCTTGCCCCCTCCCAGTGCTACCTGTGCTGATGCTGCCAACAGGAGCCAGTTCCATCCTCCTTGGTGCTCAAAGCAAAGGGCCTGGGAAGGGCAAAGTTTGAGACAGACCATTGTCCTGAATGCTGCTGGTTATTGCAAATATGTCATTGTATAAACATGGTTTGTGCCCTCAAAAACAGGTAGCAGTCTGGATGCCTCTCTCAGCACGTCTTCCTTGGGATGCAGCCCTTCAGGGCCACTTCTCTGGCTGGGCAGCACCTCCTGCAGCCCTTCCAACTTCTGCAGACACTTGCACTTTAAAATAAGGGAAGTTGTGTGGGGAAAGTTGGGGAGTCCCTCTGGTTTTTGTGACATGGGAGAATAATGAAATCTTTTGGGAAGGCGCAGTGCTCTTGCTCCATCTCAGGTTGGGCCTGCAAAAGGCATCATCCTGCCCTGGTGATTAAACCACCAAGTCCTGACTTTTTATCCTCAGAGGAGATGTTCTGGACTATTGCCAGCAGGTTTGATGAGGCACTGATTCAGCACAATTTCTACATATTTAAATAAAGTGACATGTGCTGTTGGTCACAGTGGCTTTGCAGGTGAGAGTGTCCCAGTGAAGAACTGACAGCCCCAGCTCAGCACAGAGCCCTGAGTGTCTGCCTCAATCCCCCTGGCTCCATGGATGGGGCTTGGCACGTGTTTAATATGAAGCAAATACATTTATAAAATATTAGAATCAAATCCATGAGGCAGCACAGACAGGGCAGCAACTTGAACCTCTGAGTGCAATGAAGGGAGCACAAAGAACATCACAACATAAATAGCAAGAACTTTTTTGTGGGGTCCTGTAACTGCACAAGAGTATCATGCATTCACGTTAAAGATAACTTGAATCTATAATTTTCAATTGTAGAGTCATTTATGTTGGGAAAAAACCTCTAAGATTGAGTCAAACTGTAAACCCAGCACTGCCAAGCCCACCACTGAACCATGGCCCCAAGTGCCACATCTACATGGCTTTTAAATACCTCCAGGGATGGTGACTTCCCTGGGCAGCCTCTTCTAGTGCTTGACAACCCTTTCAGCTAAGCCTGCATATGTTTTCTGTTAATGCTTATGGTCTCAAATAGTTTTTATTCACTGGTATTTAGGAAAAAAAAATGTTGCTTGTAGTCTTTAAGAAAAGTAGCTCATTCTCTGACACATGGGAAACTGATTATCTCTGGGTTTTATTGTAGGGGATATGTGTCCACAATCAACTGGGAATACTGGAAAGGGTGTGATTTGGAAGTGATTTTAAATTTTATTTATGTAAAAGTTTGATTCTGTGAAAGGGCTAGATGGCATTTTGAAAAGCTGCTTTCACTGGAAATCTGTTGGTGTGAGCTTGGCTGAAGGAAAAGCATTTGCTTTTGGACATCTCAGTGGTTTTTATGCACAGTTTTATGCAAGTAATTTGAATCCAAATTAAACATATTGAAGTTACTTCTGTGTGCGCGCTACATTTTCGTGACGGTAATGTCAGGATGTTTCTTTTGTTAGCTCATGTAAAAGTTAATGGCTGTACTCTGCCAAGTTTGGAGTAGGGTAATGATTTTTTTTTTTCTGCCTGTTTGTGTTTTTGCCTGGAGCTGGCATCCCCATCAGCTTAAGTAGTGGAAAAGTTTGTCCTGACACTTGCAACCTTTTGTAGGTAGGGCTGGGGTCTGTTTGCTCCCCATCTGTGCCTGCCACCACCAGTGGTGTGAGGCTGGGGCAGTGCTCACAGAAACACTGCTCAGGGTGACTCAGCTGCTCCCTTCCCAGCTCCCTCCTGCTTCCCAGCTCCCTTCCCAGCTCCCCACCCACCCACCCTGCCCAGGGGCTGGGGGAAGGAGCTTCCCAGCAGCCACACTGGCTCTTGCAATCAGCTCCAACCAACCAGAACTTACTGAGGAATCATAAAGATGCACTGGGTCTCTTTAGCAATTTATGTCTGGAGCATTTTGAATTAGGCTTCTGTGAATGAATTAATTTCCTGTCTTTACAATTAGAAGAATTTAGGACAGGGGCTGTGCCTCATTAAGTAACTCACTATGCTGCCACACTGAGTAACTCATGAGGGTAAGGGTTTTATCCTGGATGGTGCTAACACATAGTGGCTTTAATATCACCATCTTCCTAGTAAGGCCTTACCTGAGGAAGTGCCTAAGTGCTCTTCCTTGAGTACATCATCAGATAATCAAAGTTTCAAACCAAATTAACAGCTCAATCAGCCTTTCCATCAAGTAGCAATTCACAGACAAATGCCACCAACCCTAAAATTGGGCAGTGGCACCCATTCCTGAGTTTGCAGTGCAGCCTCTTGCCTCTGCCTTCACATCTACAGGAAAGAATCATTCTTTCCAGCACTGAGGTTGGCTGGTGGAGTGATGCTGCTCCTTGAACCTGTTTTCCATGAGTAATGAAATTGTTGAGGTGCCAGCTTTACTTAAAATGTTATCTAATGTTACCAGTGCCGTATTCTCACCTCATGCAAGGAAAAGTTGGTAGCATCTAGGGTGAAATTGCTTCTTTCCATCAACCTGTGTGACCACTCTGAGGCTCCACAGTAGAGAGTTGCCCAGGGCTTGCTGACTATTTTTACAGTAAGTTATTTCTGTTGCTTCAGCACTGTTAAATTCCAAGGTGCCCCTGTGCTGCAGAGGAGGAGAATCAATGTGTGAATGTTTATACTGCCCCAGCCCACCAATATTTGAGCTGCTTCTGCTTACAAAGTCTTAAACCAGAAGCTCTTAGTCCAAGATTTGAACAGCACTTGAGTTTTCAACATCCTCTCAGAGGCTCTGAGTAGATACAATGCCAAGAAAGTGGCTGTGAGACTCCATGGATATGGCAAAATGTGTTGCACACACATCTTGTTTATCCTGTAGATGCAATACAACTGGAATGACTGGATGGAAGCTGTGGCTTTGGTTGTGGGGTGTTGTTTTTTTTTGTAGTAGCCAAAGCATTAATCAGGGCAGGATGGTTTAATACTGGACAACCTGGATCTGATTGCAGAACAGTTAGAGAATTGCTGAGGGTTACACCCTTTTTTATTTTGCCAATATTTTCCATAATGTTTATGGGAGTTTCCTTGGTGAGTTTGGGTTCTGATGGATAATAAAGTAAGCTTACTGGAGATTGTTTTATTAACTTAATTCTTGTGCATTTCATATACAATAACAAAAGGGATGCTGATTTCCAATTGGTCTCTACCCCTCATGCTGTGATTTTTTTTGTTAATGTAGAATTAAAAAACAAAAAAATTCAATGCAGATAATAAAACCAAACAGAAATTAATTAAGGAAACAAATGCTTCCAAAGATAGAGTTTGAGGTCATGCATATGTACTGTAAAGAACATGATTGCTGAAATCTTTGTGTTAGTAAGGGGGGGGAAATGAAAGCTCCTTTTATTTTATTTTTCTCACGTCTTCTATCATTAAAATCCAGTTCTAACAGCAGAATACTTCTCTTTTTCATGTGTGTTGAAAAGCAGCTACACCATGTATCAAAGCCATCAGTCCAAGTGAAGGATGGACTACAGGAGGTGCCACTGTCATCATCATAGGAGACAATTTCTTTGATGGGTTACAGGTCATATTCGGCACCATGCTGGTTTGGAGTGAGGTAGGTGTTGTCTCATAGCTAATGTCTCACAGCTTTGTCTCCTTGTAGCCAGCCTGTCCTTTCTCTGGGCCACATGCTAAATCAGCAACAAATGTCGACACACAAATCCTTGCCTCGCTCAGTTTTATGAAAATAATTAGTCAAATTTACCTGTGGCAGGAACCCATTATAGCCAGGGGGATTTGCATCTTGTGCTGGCCCAGAATTTAGCTCAGTGGGTTTTATTCCAAGGAAAATGGAGAATAAAGGCCTGTGTGAATAATTCTGTGTTTAGCACTGCAAAAGCTAAGGGCCCACAGGAAACAAACATTTAGGTGATCCCACTTTCCAGGGAAACTGGCTGCTGGTAGCTGCAGCTCAATCAGGTGGAGATTGCAGAATTCAGCACCTCTGAACAGCATATCCCTAAAGCCTGGATACTTGGTGTAAATATTATTTTCATAGCAGCAAACAAATGCACCACGTTGTATCCACAGTGGACTCATACCTAGCAGGAGCCCCTGTAGTTTCACAGGAACCCTTTCCTTGTTTCTTAACTTTTTTTTTTTTTTTTTTTTTTTTTTTTTTTTCTGCTGTTATTCCTTCCAGCTCCTTAAATTCTGTCTTTTCCCAGCACATAATTAATCATGGAACCTGACATTCCCCAAAAACCTGTGAAAAGTTAAAACCCAGGCAGCATCACCCCAAAGGCCATGACCAGGGTTGTAGAAACCATGGCAGAGTCCCCCACTGGCACAGGGAGACAGCTCCAAGGAAAGGTTTATATTTTGAAATTAGGCTTTCCAAAAGCATTTTTGAGGTTTAATAAGAAATTGTAATTTTCATTATTTTAATACTGAAAAAAACCCCAGCCTCCCTGAAATATCTGTGCAACACTTCCCAATGATGAGAGGACCTTCTGATGCTTTACCTTACATCCTGTAAATCTTAAATCAACACCACAGCTTAATTTATATCCAGCACATTCCCCCTACTGATTCAATTGCACATATGGCAGCATTTTTTCCATGTGAAGAGTATTCTCTAATGTCCTTCACTATTCTCTCTCTCTCTCTCATCCTTCCACTTGAGGACAAGTGTGGATGAAAGGGCATTCCAGAGAAGAAGAGATAGTAAATGAGCCCTATTCTGAAGCCCTTATGTGATCATGAAAGTGCCCCCTGGGCCCAGTGTAAGCATTTTGTGTGTTAGTATTGAAGCCATTATGGCTGCAGACGTTTAACAGGAAAGGTGAAGGGGCTGGGAGGAAACTGCCCTGATTCTGCTGCTGCAGAATTGGATCTTTCATTATAAATCTTGACTCTATTTATTAGTGGAAGCCATTAATTGTCAATTTCTAATCTCAGGAGACTGAGTGCTGGTCAAAACATTGTTGCTGATGGTTGCAAGGCCTTGTCATGGAATTAATAATGTTAGAGGGGGTCCAGACCGAAGCCAGTCTGTTGTGTGGGAATGCTGCAATGGGCTCTTTCACTGCCTCCCTCTTACAGAACTGCTTCTCATTTCATAGCCTATGAGAGCAGTCAAAAATCATATAGGAGAAAAGAACATTCTTTCTAAAAGAAGCAGACAAACACAGTAAACAAGTGCAGAAATGCATGAGCTGAGTGATCCCTAAATAATAGTGATCTATAAATAATTCAAATTACACATACAAGCCACCTATGAAGTACAAAATAAGTTCTTTCATTTGCCTTCCCATTTCTAAAAATGTCTAAGGAATTTTCAGTACCCAAGAAGAATATTTTTGTTTTACTTTAATAGAGTATAAAATTGAACTGTCAAACCTCTTGAACTGGAACCATTACAGAACTGGAGCAGGCTCATCCTGAGTTGCAGTAAGGCCCAGATATGAGCAAACTTGGCCAGGTTATTTTGTCATTGAATTCTGGACAAATTTTAAAGTTCATCTTGATGTTTCATGGATCCAAACAAAACATAATTTTAACTGGGTTTCAGAAAAACCCAAACAAAACCAGATAGGCAGAGACCAAAGAAAAAGAATGAGTCTTGCAGGGCATTTTCATGTGGATTTTTCCACCTTCAGTTTCAGCTATAATTGCAGGTGGTTTGGGGGATGAAGTCTAATATTGAAATTAAGCATCATTTTGCTACAGACTTTGCATGGGACCTTGGGCAAATCATATAATCTACTTAAAGTTCAATTCCCTTTCTCTAAAACAGTAATAAGATTAGTCACCTTCTTTGGAGAGGTGCTGTGAAGGTAATTATCCTAAAGGTCCTATATTACTCAGACTTTATTATAGCAAAATCCATGTAAATACCTGAGCTGCATGGATATTTAAAATATAAATCCTACCCTAATTCAGAAGTAAAGTTAAGAGTCAAAAAACCCCAAACAACTTCCTTTTAAGAGAGAATTTGTTGCTGTCAAGCAGCATGTTATAAATAATTTGAAATGTAAATAATATATTTTTAATTTATTTTACATGTATTCAAGTTTTGTAATTGAAATATTTATATGCTTGAAATGGAGTTGACTGTGTTAAAAAAGGAGGTTTGAAATGGTTTCTGAAACACATATTTATTATTTAAACATATATTTTAGCTGTAAACACTCTAACATAATTGCAACCTTTCTCAGCCAGGGAGAACTAAATAAAAACTTAATTTGTCACATTAATTTTGAGCAGAAATGCAGATACCCTAAGCCAGTAGGTTCAATTAATCCTTACCTCCCATATTACTTTAAAAGCCCTTGGTATTTTTAGAATACAGCAGAATGGGCTGTCTAATGCCTTTTTTTTTTTTTTCAAGGGACTTTCGTAACCGCCAAACAAACAGCACTGGTCTATCGTGTGCACATGCTGGGTGTGCTCAGAGCCTCCCAGCAAACATTCTGTGTGCCAGACAGGCTCTGCTGCCTGTCTGTGCCGTGCACACACACACAGAGCTGGAATTTGGGGCGTTGCACCCGGGTTCTGGGTCCCTGCGTGGTCACAAATATTCCAAATTGGTGCTGCTGATAAGAACCTTTGCTTGTTTCTCTCTCCGTCGGGTGCTGAGACTCCGAGAGTCGACTTGCAGGGCAAATACATGATTGTGAAGACAAAATTAGTTTCTTATAAATATTCCACAATATTTGCTTAAAATGAACTATTTCTTCAAACATTTTCCTGCCAAGAACATTCCTGCAGCTGTACAGAGTCAGCTGGAAACAACTTTTTCTTTTATATTAAGAAAAGATGAAGCACTGAAACATCTTTTTTTTTTTTTTTTTTTTTACCTTTGTACAGCACAAAAACAGAGGATGATTTTTTTTGTTTTTTTTTTTTTTTGGGGGGTTTTTTGTGGTTTTTTTTTTTTTTTTTTTTTTTTTACTGCTGCTGAATCAAATTCTGTGACACAGTTTGTTATTTTGCTTTTTATGTTTGTTATTGATTTTGGAAGTCTCAGGCTTTGAGTGCTTATTTTGGAGCTCTGACTCATTTTTAAAAAATGAGTAGGCACCCTCTTTTTGCAAACCAAGGCTTATTAAGCAGCATCTGGATGCCCAGAATTGAGGCATGCAAAGACATTGGTTGTTTTTTTAAAATATAGGTACCCTAAGGGTTCTGTTCTCACTGAAAGCTGTCATTACCTTCAGTTGGTGGGATTTTTCTTCATTCCTGTTCTAATGGTCCTCTTCACACAGAGTCAAAGTCAAATTTATGACTGATTGTCACCATTTCCCTAACCACAAACCAGAGCTCAAGCATGCAAAAATAAACTAGTGACTCAGATTAATGACATCTCTTTATAAAATGTCACTTTTAAAAAAAGAAAGTAACCTGGCACTCTGAAGAGTGTGAAATGATGCTGTATCACACAAGAATGCCTAGAATATGTTAGCAAACCACAGAAAGAGGCTTGTTGTACACACTCAGCCCCAATGTGTTTTGGATTTTGAAGGCCAGGCACCACCCACCATTCAAAAGATCCCTAACTCAGGTTTTAGTGCAACCCACTGCATGTCCCAGCTGACATGTAAGAATTTATACCAAACAGCAAATGCAGTTGCTAAGTATCAGGCCAAATCACTTGGAAATCCCTTGAGAGAAAGGTTCAGTTACTAATTTTATGTCCTGCTCCATTTCTTAATTTGCTAAATGCTGGAATCGAGGAGGAAGATGGATCTGGGATTTTGGCTGCTGGGTTCATGTCCAAATCATAGTTTAATGCCTTGCTCAAGATTTACATTTAAAAAATAAATTGAGAAAGGGGCATAACTCATATTTAGGGATTCTTGGTTCTTGGCATGTTGTTGTTTTGGTGTCTGTTCATCCACCAAGAGTTCCCAGCTGAGGTGAAGATGCACAGCCTGCCCTGCTGGGTCACACAGGGAGCTCACCTACCTCAGGGTCTTGTGTTTGTCACTGGGCAAGGACAGATGCCTAAAAACAACAGGGTGAACATGTCACAATGCTTCCCCAAAAGTCTTTACCACTCTCTAGCTCTTTGGGGCTCAGAGGCATCCAGAAGTGGTGTCTTTACTTTTAATATCCCTGGATGGTAATAGCTCACCTCTTCCAGATGCTTTGCATGTAAATATGAGGCAGATTGTGCCCTGGGGAAGGAACAGGCTATGTCAGTGTGAAAAGAGAAAAGGTGGAGTAGTTTCCCAACATCAGGCCCCAGGTTGACAGTGTAGACAGGAAAACATCCCATAATCCTGGAGTTATGGAAGGCAGGGGCAAATCTGCTTTTGCTGTGGATGGGCTTGGACTGCCCAGAGATGTACAGCACCAACTGGGTCACTTGGATTGCAAACCAGAGTCAGGACAATTTGGAGAGCTGCTCCCAGTCCATAGCAGACCCTGGCAGAGCTGTGGAACCAGAATCTGAGACCCAAGGTGGGACATTTCCATGTGCAAAGGAACATTTTTTGTCCCTTAAAGCCAATCTCCTGCTATGACAGCAATCTAGGGAACTCGTGGTGTGTAACCAAGCTGGCCAGTGCCCTCTGTGTGCAGGGGACCTGAAGGCTGACCCAGAACAAAGGCCCAGCACCAAATCCCTGCTCAGTCAATGTCAACCCCAGTGGTCAATGACAGATGTGATGGAGAAAAAGCAAAAGGCACATGTATTCTCCTGGTATACCTCCCAAGCTTTAGTTGTAGGGAAAAGAGGAATAAAATACATCCTAAGTGTCCTAAACCATAGGACTTCAGACATAATGTTCACCCTTTGGGAATGTGTGGGCGACATTATTGTATATTTGTGGTTTTAAACACAGTTAAACTTATTTACTTCAGAGCACAAAGGAAAACCAAACTGTTTGTGGAGAACAAACCAGGAAACTTGCTTAACTCTCCCCAGCTCTCTGTAACAATGGACCATAAATAGGTCAGACGTTTCTTGGGAACCAGGGAAGATGAGTATTGGAAAATGCCACAAATTATGTTTAAAGAACATTAAAGTGGTGACAGACCAGTAAATGCTGGGAAATTCAAAGATACAACCAGAAGCTGCCTGTATAGCTCATGCCAGAATGGGGGTGAGGGATGCAGGCTCATTCTGATGTAGTAAGATGAGCCTGTTAACCTTTACTACTAAAATCCTTGGCTGTTTTTACAAATATTTTTTTCCCAAAAATGCCATAAATTTTTTCTCATCTTGCCAGTTCACCCAGTTAACCAGAACCACTCAAGGATGGGATTTATCTCAGTTATGTTTGGCTGCTTACAGTTGAGCAAATAGTCTAAGCTTGTCATGTTGGTTCAGTGGAGAAGGGTTGGAGCTTCCAAGGATGGCTCATCCCAACATGAGAGGAGTCTGAAGCACTAGAAATCAATTGCTGCTTGGCACTGCCTTCTGCCTCTGCTGGCTTTTTAGGGCATGGAGAGAATTGGCCTGGACTTTTAGGCTTTGGTCAGCTCAATTGTAAGACAGCTCAGTTTAAGTTAAAGCATTCCGTGGAAGTTTGGGGTTTGGTTTTGGTTTTTGTTTTAATTTTTAGGGTTTTCTCCCCCAAATTGATAGAGTGAGCAATTTAGAAAAAAAAAAAAAAAAAAGGCAGGTTTCTTTTAAAAGTAAGTGAGTTTGTAAACCACATTATTCCAAAGCAGAGCCTGAAAACATACTTTTGGAGCTCCCAAACAAGACATCAACCCCTACATGATAATTTCTAAAATGACATGTGGCTTCTGACTTCTGTGGATCTGAATAACTTTTGGAGCATTTGATGCTGGTAGTTTTGGTTTTAATGTTCAACTTGATTTAATATTAATTTTCTTATTTTAAATATGGAGAGCTCCCTACTGTGTGTGCCATTTCCCTCTGTAGCACAGATGGCTCTCAGACAGATATTACTCTCCTTCTGTGCTCTTTTTTAGTCCCGTGCCCTAAACAAAGAACTGGATCAAAGTCTGGGGTTTTTTTTTGGTAGGGCCTTACTACAATGCTGAAACATTTGGTTCCTAGTAAAAATAAGAACAAAATAAGCTTTTTATTAAAAAAACCAAACTATTGAAATTTATTCCTTAATCCAGGAGATGATTGGACCAAGAACATAGAGCAGTTGACTGCATGGGGTGCTCACACTTTGCTCATAACCTGTCAAGCCAGGTTATGGTCTTGGTTTTTTTTGC
The DNA here is from genome assembly GCF_017590055.1 of Onychostruthus taczanowskii. NCBI lineage: Eukaryota > Metazoa > Chordata > Aves > Passeriformes > Passeridae > Onychostruthus > Onychostruthus taczanowskii. The sequence continues at coordinate 4,153,182 of NW_024498573.1, forward strand.
CTCTCTAGAGGGGCATTAATGTGCCACAGGCAGAGAAGGATTATCCATGTGCCAGAGCTGTATCTTGGTTGTTGGACACAATCATGTCATCTTTTCTCTGGACCTCTTTTTCCTGGGGAAGTACAATGAATGAGAAGAGGTGATGATCACCATTTTGGTGATGGGGAAGACAATGCTGTAGTTTCTGAGAGCAGCAGAGATTTGGGTTAATCTTGCTCTGAATTAGTGAACTCCTAGATGGCTCTGCTACTAATTTCAGGGACCACATTTTAAATCCAGTCCAGAATCCTGAAAAAGCAAAAATGGTCTAGAGCCTGGAAAGTGCAGCACTGACCCGCCCCAACCTTTGTGCCAATAGGATCAGAATCCCCTGCCCTAATAAAAAGAAAGTCAAGTTTATCTACTTATTTCTGTATAAATCCACACCTGAAGAAGCCCTCTCAGTGAAGGCAGACTGGAAGTGATGGTTAGATGGTTTTCTTTGGTTACATCATTTTTGAGTGCTTTCATAATTTTGAAGAAAAGATCTAGCATCCTTTAGAAGCCAAGATTTACATTCCTACGGGAATCAGTTACACCTCCGCAAAATGAACAGAAAATTTAAACAGCAGCACAAGGTGTTTTTCCAGTGTACAGATGTCAGCTGGGGACTGGAGTATTTAAAACCTTGGACTTGTGCTGTGCCATGTTCACACGTGTAATTATGTGTCTTTTATGGATCTGATTTGTTGGACGCTGTCATGACCCCAGAATTCATCTGAGCACACGTGGGTGTCCTGCTGCTCTAGGCTGGAGTTATTGCATTACACCAGGGCTGATGCTTGTACTAGGAAGCAAGTGCCTGCCATGTATGAAAACAGGAATAATGCTGTTACAAGTATGCTTGTAAATATTGTGGTCACTGCCTTTTTGTGTGGGTTACATCAAGATTGTATTCAAACACTGACAGGTTAATTACATGTTTCAAAGCTTTTTTACTGTGATCTGAGAGGAAAGTGTTATTAAAGAAGTGTTCAGCATCTAACAGTGCTTGTTTTCTCTTTCTCCTCCCTTCCCAATGTTTTCTCTAGCTGATTACTCCACATGCCATCCGTGTACAGACGCCTCCCCGACACATCCCAGGGGTTGTAGAAGTCACATTGTCCTACAAGTCTAAGCAGTTTTGCAAGGGAACGCCTGGAAGATTCATTTACACAGGTATGGATGCTTTAAATGTAAGGGGGAAAAATAGGGCAGGCAATATATCACCCTTGCTAGGGCTTCTGCTTTTGTCAGTAAAAGCTGTGCTGCATCTTATTATTCTGGCTGAGGATGTCACTGAAGGCATCAGTTTGAGGTTGGACTCAGAGCTGGGGATTGTAGGGATGAATCTGAAAGCACACCAGGGTGGGATTTTTGTTTGCTTGTTTGTCCTTGTGTTGGGACATCTCTTTACCCAGGAGGGGAGAGGAAGGAAGGAAGGAAGCAGATACTCCAGCACTTAACCAAACAGAGGAGGAGTGCAAGCACAAGGAGCCAGACACACAGACCTGCCTTGAGAAGGATCCTGCTAAACATCTCCATCTCATGCTGTCCAGCAGGTGTTGCAAGGGTTCAAAGCCTGTTTGCCAGCCCATCTCACCATAACTCACTTGTCTCTGGCTTCCAGGGAGCTCAAGTAGCTCTCAGCACAGTCAGTGCTGCAGACACAGCAACTTGCAGTGTGCTTTGGGGTGGTCTCCCACACTGGAGACCACTAAGTTGAGTGATTTGGCCTCAAAAAAACTAACAAAAAAATCTCCAATACACTCTGGAACATTGCAGGTGCTGTCAGTGTCAAAGCACTCTCAGTAGTTATAAGGATGGCCTAGGATATAAATCAAGTAGCAGCCTAACTTTTTAAAAAGGATGTGAGTTGTTGGTTCCTCTGAAGGTGTGTGCTACAGGAATTAACAGCTTTGCCCTGGTTTAGATGTGCATTTCATGAACTTCTTGTACTTCACATCTACAGACACGACTATGCTGGAGCTGTTTGCCTGAACTGTGGTTCAGCACAACCCAGTACAATTCATTTCCTCATCCTCAATTGCCCCTGGAACTTTAGGATATATCATGAATATTTGTGACTAAGCCATTATGAGTTCCACTGGGCTCACACATTGCTCCAGCTCTCAGTGTACACACATGGACTGGAGGCAGAGGAGAGAATTCTGTGCTCCAGCTGGGCAGGAAACTCTCATTTGAATTTTGTTAACACTAAGCAAGCTGAACAAAGGTGCCTTATGATTCTTTCTTATCTTTTTCAAATACCCTCTCCTGCAGATGAGATTATGCACTGGATTTTTTTTTTAAACTGGCTCTTAAAATGCTCACATATTGCCCTGCTGGCTGAGCAGCAGGCATTGTGGAGGCTGTGTGTGTTTATTTGGGAGCACTATGATTTCAGTAACGTGTGGGAAATCCATATATTGGACAATAACACACCATATCAAAAAATGAATTAGAGTTTTGAATGTGTTGGAACAAAAGGAATAGCAAAGGTCAAATTTATGGCTGGTGCAAATTGATGGTGTGAACCATGACAGGAGGGTGTTGCCCAGAGCTGTGGGTTGTTTGAGGTGAATCCTTTCCCTCCTCTCTTTCTTGCAAGAAGTTGTGCTGTCCTGTCTTTTGTCACCCCACTGGGGTGGCTGCCCCAGGGGCTGGTGAAATGGCAGATGTGGATATGGAAGGGAAACAAAAGGGAAAACCTGCTCCCCTTAATTTTGCAAAGAAATTTTTGATGACTTCTTTAAATGTAAAAATGGGCTGGACCCATTTTGGGGTTGCTTTTCAGATCATCATTAATTAGCTTTCCAGCAAAAAGGAGGGCAGCAGTTTAGCTTGTCTGCCCAAAAGCAGATGGCTGAATGTGGAAATAAAGTGTCCCAGTAGGGAGAGTGTTTCCTTGTATCCATTTTCTTGTTGGTGTTTAAAACACAGCATTTTTCATCAGTAAATGTAAGTTATGAAATACTGAACAATAATGATAAAATCAAAGGTGATCCAGTCCATGGATAATTCTCTCTTGCAGTTACTTACAGAGTTACAATAGATACAGAAAAGATGTTGTGACTGAAATCCTACCTCACGCAATTTGCATTTTCCTTTTAGACCCAGCCTGAACTTAAATGTAGCTTTTTAAAAAGGACTAAATGAAACTAAAATAAAAACAATTAATGCATCCTGACCTTCAGAAGTGCCTTCCAGCCCTTTAAACAAAATGCAGGTTCAGTACATGCCTGACGATTAGTTTTAGTTAATTGAAAATTATAGGATTGACCCAAGAGGAAAATTTTGTTTGCACTCCAATCACTTTTACAAATTAAGGAAAATTACCACAATTTTGTTTAGCTAAGGTTTCACACTGAGTTCACGAAATTAGCTCAGCCATCCCAACAAAGTCAGCACTTTGTTAGTGAGCACTAGAAAAAAACTAATAGTCTATGGTGTGTACAAACGAAGCATAGAAAAAGCTATGATGCTTTAGAGAACTAGGCCAAGTGGTTTTAATTAGGATTATTGGTTCATTGTAAGTTTTGAAGAACAATCAAACTAGCAGATTAGCTGTTTCTTTTAAAGCTAGAATTTCTTGCCATTCATTTTTCCCATGAGAACTTGTTTTAACTCCCACATAGCACTATTTTTTCTTTTTTTTTTCTTTTTTTTTTTTTTTTAACAAGGCCTGCAGGAAATGGACCAATTGGAAGTTGGGATACAGTAACATTCCCCAGCATCACTCCAGCCGATGGGAGTTTTTCACAATGTTCTTCAGTGAACTCAGTGTTCTGGAACATATTACAAAACCACAGAGGCCAAATGTTTTCTCAGAGGAGTTTGGCCTCTGTTTTTGGCCGAAAACATTTCAGCATCACTTGCTGCTTATTTACCCTGCTATTAGGAACAAGGAAAGGGGAGAGCAGAAAAAGCAGGGGGGGAGAAGCCAAAGAGAGGGTGTGTGAGAGAGAGAGAACAAGACCTGGGGTTTGTGGGCGGTGCAGGAGTTGATCAAGCGTAGTTTCCTTTCTGGTGAGAATGTCCCTGCTCGTTAATGGTCCCATTTTGTGGTCAGGTCTCATTTAGAAGAAATTATTTTTAATCAGTGTTCAACAAAATATCCCCTCAAGCCACCTGGCTGTAAACTGTTTTTTTCTTACTGTTAAGTAGTTAAGTTCTCAGAAGAAAATACCCAGTGACCCATTAATTTTAGCCTTTTTTTCCTCTTTAACTGCAAATAACTTAGTAATATGATCCCTAAGTAACCCATGTGCCATCTAGGAATCAAGGTCGCATATATACAGAAAAATCCTGGCTTTTGTGCATATTTCTGAAAGAAATAAACCAGTGTCACCCTGTGCTTACAAGAAAACATAAGTTTTTTATTTTCCATCTGCAGAGTGAGCCATTAGCATGCACTTAGAGAGCAATTATTTCTTAGATTTTAAGCTTTGACATTCCTGAGAGAATGTTATTAGAAATACAGAAGTCTGAACACACCTTGGATGTGTGTTCATTTTGGAATAATATTAAAAATCCATATTACACACAGAAATACCCAGACATGCACTGTTCATCTCCAAGTCTCTTCTGGCACTGAAGAGCACTGAATGAATTCAGCTTTGTGTCACAACTTAGGAGTCAAGTGTGTGTCACTACCATTGTTTTAGGACTGGAGAAACTGAGATAAAGGAAGAGGTTAGAGGTACAAATCCATAGGTTGTTTGGGAAGGTGACTCAGGGCATATATGGTTGACTTAAATAAAAAATGAGAGTTGGCACAAATTTGTGATACCCAGACAGGCCTTTGAGATTTTGTTTGGGTTTGTTTTAATTTAAAAAAATGGATGCACCATGGACAACATGAATTTCACAGATGACTTTTGCAGTGGTACTAAGCTGCAAGGTTTGAGTGGGGCTGCATGTCTGTAAGTGAGATGAGGATTTATCTCACTGCATATTGGAAAGGACATATGGAGGGGCCATAAAAATGCATTATGCTGTGTCTTCTACCACCTGCTCAGTTTAAGATTTTGTGCTTTTTTTTCCCAAAACAGAGCAAAGGACTTCCTAGAGGCCAGAAGTACAGAGCTGTGTCACTGAGGTTGTGTGCAACATGAGTTAATTCAGATTCTTGGCTGAGCAGTACCCCAAACACTGCTCCTCCTTTTGGAAATAGGTTACATGCTTGGGTAAAGGTTGGAATTTAGAGACCATTTTAATTGACATTAGGCTTGCAGGGAGGCTGTGGGCTGAACCCTTTGTGTGCTGACAGGGCTCCAAGAGGAGCAGGCAAGTCCCCCCTGGTCCATTTGGGGTTTGTTGTGTGCTCTGGGGTGGGATTGCTGCTGATGGGAATGGTTGGATGGGGGATGAGTGTAAGCACACAGGGCTGGGAATCACGCCCATGCTGAGCTCTGGTCCTGCAGGGTAACCGTGGCAAAGGCTGAGCAGGACAGAGTGGACACTGCCAGGAGTGACCAGTGTTCATGTTACACTGTTAGGCCACTGCGTGTGGGGAGATGTGGAAATCCTGGAGCTGTGAAGGTCAGGGTATTCACAGAATTTCTGGGAAACTGCGTCTGTCTCTGAAATGTCACAGGGCTTCTCAGGGAGTTTTCCACTCCCCTGTTTGCTACAAAGAAGAAATGGTCTCTTGGAAAATTCTTCTGAAAACATTTGAGTCTGTGTACAAAGTGGAAGGGCCTTGCAGATCACAGATGATTTGGGTAACATTTCCAAAATTTCTGTTTTAGGTGATTTAATTTTCAGATTTTTAATTTTAGGCATTTGTATTTACAGAAGCACAGGAGTAGCTGTCTTCTGAGAATCATTCTCTTTTCATTTTTTGAAGTCAAATTTAATTCAAGAGTAAGAGCCCAAAACTACCTGTTACTATCTAAAACTTCAGTCCATGGTCTGGAAGCAGAGGTTGGAGTCACTTACAGAGATCTGATCAGAACTGGAACCACTTAAAAGCTGATCTTGAGTGCTTTAAGTTTCCAACCTGGTAAATTTCAGTGATTTCCTTTGCTAGGAAATTTTTTTCTTTTCAAGAAAGCACCTATAACTGTGCAAAGTTCAAAAGGAACATAATCAATGAAACAATCAGTTTTCAGAATGGAGAGTTCTGGAGTTTGTAGACTAAAGAAACAAACATAAAAAAAAAAAAAAAAAAAGAGAGAAAAAGGAAGGAAAAAGAAGTGGTGATAAGAGACAGACTGACTGTCAAGAAGTTCCTGTAGCCCCACTGGAACTTTTCTTGATCCTTGCAGACTGGAGTTTGACCCTTACACCAGCTAACCTTGGCCATGGCTATGTGGCTGTTAGTTCCTGGAAAATGGTAAAACCTAGTGGCAGTTATTCTGAAAATCAGTAATCCACAGCCTCATTAGTTTTACAATGCCTCATTCATGTGTGTTTATTATTAAATCATGAGCACTTAAAGAACTGATTAGTATAAATCAGGAGAGAAGGCCACCATCAACAGAACAATAAAAATAAGAAAAAATCCAGCATGTCTGATGCTGTCTCAGGTTTTATCCCGATGTGTTTATAAAATTCTTCAATCTCAAAGATATGAGGATCATTAAGCTGAAATGAAATATAGAGCACATCACTTCTCCAGAAGAGTGACCAGCTATGAGATGTGGTAGCTAGCAAATGAATGCCATTTGTTTTTAACAGCAGTTTTTATCTGCCTTTCACTAGTAAATATTAATAGTGGTGGCAGAATAAAAAGTATCAGATGTCTTGAAGTTAAATAGTCAGAAAGTGCTGCAGAAGAACAGAAAAAAAATCCTTCAATGCAAAGAAATATAAAAAGTTTAAAGTAAGAGCTGTCTGTGAAGAGCAGGAGAGCCCTGTGCTGCAGGTTACCCTGTGCTTTGGATGCTCCACAGAAAATCTGTTCCTCATCTGAGAGAGGCTCTATGGAGGAGAGACAATAAATCCTTTCTCTAGAGCGCAATCAAGTAAGGATGAATGAAAACAAATCTTTGTAAATGTAAAATTTTACCAGGGAATTTAATTAATTCCTCTGGAAACAAGCAAAAAAAACCCAAAAAACAATCCTTCTAACAGCTATTTTAAAAATATCCTAATGCAGATTTCACGGGGTTCCCCCTTTATCTCACTGTGCCAAGTGTTCCTTCCCAAGTGGAGCTTGCCATGGGGACTCCATGGTGTTTGTCAGTCCCTGAAGGGCTCGTGGCAGGGAAAACAAGGCTGGGGTTGGGTTGGTGCAGTCTCTGCCTCCAAGCCCCCATCAGTGATGTGATCTGGGTGTTACCAGCCCTTGAGAAGAACTGCTCTCAGGAAATCTCTGTTTGAGTTTAAGCTTGAAGCTGCCCCTTTGTATGTTCCAGTCCATTAACTGAGTCAGTCACCTGCCCTGCCTGGAAACTTTGAGGGGGGGAAAAAAATGCCTGCAATTGTTTTGGAACAAGGTTTTCTAGATGAAATAATTTTAGTGTTTGTTATTTGGGTGGTGGTTTGGCATGTTAATGTTGTTACCAAAATATTTGTTTTGAAGCTTGTAAGGACATGCCCAGTGGAGTGAAGTGTGGAGAGTTATCAGGGTGGAATATTAGCAATATTAGGGTTGTTGCAGAAAGTCAGGAAGGGAAGATGGGAGGAATCCCACTTGATTGCAGAGAGGGAATGGTGGAAATAATCTGGAAAATCCCTATTCTATGCTAATAGGAACAGAATCCTCATATCTTTGGTATTCCTTAAACACTGATAGCACCATAACACACTGAAAAAAACAACCACTGAAAGTGTGCAGGGTACCTGTAGGACAGCTTCAAAATGAAAGCAATTACAGCAACCGTCAGAATAAAGCTGGCTGTGAAGGAAACATATTATTTTGCATATTTTATGTATACACTTTCTAAGAAATATGACCTTTATTTTCTAGTTAGAGGGAAGTGCAATCAGACTCTACGCAGCAAAGGGTAGCTGGATCATTAAAAAGAATATTTTCTCTGATATTAGAAGTCTAAATGGGCACCAGTCCTTATTCACAACCTTGGCTGTTTCTGTCTGCCCTGAGTTAATAAGTGATAAGGCCAAAAGAGAAATAAATCACTGAAGTCCCTGTCCAAAGAAAACATATTGACTACAGCCAAGCAAATAACAGCCCATAACCAATGGTCCCATTCATCATTCATGTAATAGGGATATAAAGTATTTTCTACCTATGAAACCATGGAGTAGGAAAAAGCCTGATAAGCCCCCAATCTAAACTATGTGATTTGATTATTAGAGGACATGAACTGTTTGTCACATACCTTTAATCTTTAAGATGTGTTGCCATTTCTAAACTATAAATTTGTGGTAAAGGATTAGAAAGCTATTAACAATAAAGGTATAAAATAGACTTTATAAAGATTCCTGCAATTGTCATCCAACCCTGTAGACCCTTGGAACCTTAGCCCATTGAATATGATATAACATTGTTATCTGACCTTCAGAGCCAATAAACCATTTTTTGCTTTTTCAATTCTGGACTTCATGATAAATTAACCCTCTGGATTCACAACATAAGCCTTGTAAATTCTATTTCTTTATCTCCACCCCAATACCTTTAAATTTTCATACTCTTGCTTCAAAACTCTTATTCCAGACTGAAATTGTTAATCTTTTTTTATTATCCTTTTAGCTCATGTCACTTGATGAGATATTATTCCCTTTTTTTTTTTTTTTTTTTAAAAAAAAAAAAAAAAAGACCAATAAAACAGGGAGCTGAGGTGAATTTCTAAAAAGTGTGCATTGTACTTTTTTTCTATAGGGGGTTTCACTGCCTTTAATGTGTGGGTATCCAGGTTAGACACACACCACAGAAATGGGCAGTTCAGAGTGGCAGCAGAGGCTGAACTGATCATTTTCATGTATTTTGATGCTCTGTCCTAAGAAGAGGGACAAGGCACTGTCTCTGTGCTGCTCCAGAAAGCAGAATCCTCAACTACTTGTTGCCATTGACATGATTAATAGACTGGGAATTCTGTGTTCCTCATGGGAATGCGAGTACTTAACTCATCCTTCCTGCTCTTCTCGGGGGGTGCAGCATGTTTGGGTTTCTGCTGGAATGGTGGGCAGGATTTGCTGTGGTTGAAGAGTGGCCAGGCTCTCAGAGGTGCCCACGCTGGCACTGGAGGGGGCATCAGGACCTGAATTTAGTGCACAGCTGCCTGAGGAATGTTCTCACACAGCACTGCCTGCCAAATAGTCTCCTTAAGATGTGCTTAAGATCCTTTGAGGTGCTCGTTAGTGAGGGCTCGTTTTGCTGAGGCATTTTGTTTCACAAGTGCCCAGCTCTGGGATGTGCAGCATCGTTCCCCTGAGGCAGGACTTGGGCAGCCTCGTTCCTTCTGCTTGTACCAGCATCCCTACACAGCCAGCAAGGCTTATCTAGCCTGGTTAGAGCTTCTGACAGCAGTGACTACAGAGAAGATGTGCCTCAATATAGCCCATGTCTACAGATTCAGGCTCTTTTTGTTAATATATAGATAAAAGGAAAATCTTGTACTTGTAGCCTTTCATCTCAGTGGATGCAAGAGCAATTTATTGCATGGAGTGTGAAGTTCTTTGTATTTTCTGCTATCTTGCAAGAACTCACACAGACTCTTCTGCTTAGTTATGAAGATATCAAGTGCATAAATGATGTGGTGTGCCCTGGTGATTGGATAGAGATGTTGGGAACAGTTTAATCACACTGTGACAAAACTCAATCATGGCAGCTTCTCAGGCTGCCCCAAAACTCTGCAGATTTGCCTCCTGGCACAGGTTACAGTGTCCATCCTTACTTTATTAAAAGTTATTTTGAGCACTTTTGTATGAAACTTTGCAGTGCAGACAGGCCCTGTGGGCTGCAGAGCTGCTGTGCTGGTGACACCACAGGAGCCAACTCGGAAAGGAGTTGTACCCATGGTGTTTTAAATTATGTGAGACATGTGGCAGTGGGCCACATTTATTTCATGATAATGGCTGGCTAATGTCTCAGAGAAAGCAGAATTTCCTTGAAGATTCAATCTGCACAAAAGTTTCAGCAATCTCAACGAGCTTCCCCAGGACCTCCTGGCAGGTCACTGTCATCGCCCAGCTGCTGCTGTTGCTGAGGGACAGCACTGTGGTGCTAAAACTGCTACATTTTCTTTTTTAATTTAAAAAAAAAATCTCAAGCTCGATTGTTTAAGGTCTGCATCTAACTGTATAACCTTCACTGAAAGGAATTTTGCCATTGGATGTTGTCCCTGGTCTGTTGTGAGCAGTTAATTGAGAAGTATAAAACCATCATGCCTTAATCCTGCCAAGCCAAGTGTATGCAGATGTTTTATTCCACAAGAAGTTATTTGATATATTAGAACACCAGCATATTAACATGATATAAATTAGGCTGTGCTTTTGCAGCTATTTTGAAGGAACTTCTTCCATTCCACACCAGTCTTGGTCCCCAAAGACCAGGGAGTTCATGGCAGTTTACACCTTGGGGAGATAAGTGTGAGCCATCCAGGCAGTGTCATAATAAAGTCTGGATTTGGCAGCTGCTTGTGAAGAGCTGTAGTCTTGCACAGTTTGCCCTAAAGTATTTGCATGGCCATACCTACTGTTGTTTCATCTCTCAATGTCTTTAACTTCTGTCTTCTCCCTTCCCTCCCAAATACAATTTTTCTTCTTTTTCCTGTTGCCATAAATTGTGGTTAACCTCGGTGCTTGAAGAGTTGTGGACTTCAACTGCTGTTGGATAGCACCAGGTGCCAGCACTGGTGGTTAAAGAAAGGAAAACCCACACCCAGCAGACAGAGAGTTAATAAAAAAAATCCAAATCATACACAAGCAACAAATCTAAAACAACCCAACCAAAAAAACACAGAGAGAAACCTCACACAAGCAGCTAAATATGGCATTTTTTAGGACCCCATGGGACAGAAAACACATATAGCATTTAAGATATTGTAACAGCCATCTAGTAAAAATACAAGTTTGTTAAAACAGGAATTGGTGCCAAAATCTCAATTTTAAATCTGTGAAAATTACAGAGCAAAATTGGGATACCTATGAAAAATTGTGAAATTCAATGTCCCTTTTTACTACTGCAACATCTTCAGGGTGGGTTTTATCCCTTTTCAACATAATCAAGCCCTTTTATAGCTTATAAAAGTGTAGTGAACCCCTTGGAGCCCTGGGCCTGATACCCCCTGGATTGTCAGATGTCATTTAAGATGTGGGGAAATCATCAGGAAACTTCCCTCTGTCCTCTGCCTGCACATGGGCTCTGAACTTCTCAAATAAGAACTTGTTTGGCTGAAGCTGGGTGAGAAGCATTTCACCCTCAGTGCCCCTTGTGACAGCTGCTCTGTAGGAAAGTAAATATTACCCCAAATATTGCAATGCCTGGTAGTTTCTGAAATACATCTACTTATTGTCCCCTTTTTCTTTTGTTCTGCTTTTTTTTTCTCCTATCTTATACCCAATTCTCAGCTTTCAGTGGGATAGTTTCTGTAGAAGGCTACAACTCATCAAATAAAAATACGTAGTTTGTGTGCTCAGGCAGTTTCAGCAGCAAGCTTATATTTGTAAAAATGAAAGGCAAGATTTTGCTGCCAGAAGTGACCATGAATTCACATTGAAAGGTCACTTCTGCTAGGGAAATATTTTTTCCAAATGTAGATCTCTGACTATTTTCATCACTCCAAAAAGAATTCTCCCTAAAGTTCACAGGCATGTTGTGCACAGCTACTAGAAATAGTCATGACATTGCTGTTCCAAAAAATCAGGTCTTCAAGTGGCCATCATACTGACAAACAGTAATATTTTTTTCTACAGGTTTTTAATTTTGAGGTACTTTTTGTTCCCTTAAATCCTGCATTGAACTGTCAGTTATGTTCATATGTCAGGATGTCAGTTATTTAAAAGGATGAGAGTGAGCCATGCCTCACCTCTTTGCCTGAGACTGGATTTTCCCTGGGTGTTTCTGTCAGCTCAGGGGCTGTTATGGATAGAGGAGCTCCCAGCACAGGTCTGCCTGGCCAGGGACAGGAACAAGAACCTGCACCAGGTATGTTTTGTTCTAGGATGAAGAATTTAGTTCAGATTTCCCAAAGACTGCACCTCCTTTCTTCACCAAAACTGTTCATCCTCGCATCGCTTGCAAGTTCTGTTAAAAGGACAAATGAACACTCTTTAAACTGGGGCCTAAGGGAAAGGATGGAAATGACCCCCCTCCCCTCTCCAATTTCCCCCATTAGACTTTTTTTCACAGATGTTCATGCTGATTAGAGCTGGGAAATAAGGGTATTTCTGTGGACCATGAATATTCATTTGTGTTTTGGCAGTGAATTTCCTTCAGTTTCCCTGTAGTGTTTTGCTCCCTGTG